>NC_045980.1:29305571-29605571 GCF_010909765.2 Amblyraja radiata | reverse complement strand
TGGAGTATATTTTTCCAAATTATCTAATGCGTAAAAATATTATTTGTTGTTATAATAATTTGGTCAGTCTATTCCTTCCTTTATACGTCCATTCTGCCTCGAGGGTCTGACAAGTTGGAGTGTGACTTCATCAGCAACAGCAGATGGCATCTAGCAACCTCAATGTACACTTTTCCTGCCAACTTCAATGATGAATGCTAATAAGTCATTCGGCGGTGGAGTGCATTAAACATTAAATCTACTCTCTCTAGATGACCATATTTGTGCATCGAGTGGATATCCCTGTTCATTTCTCTATCTCATCCTCACTGAAGAAAACTAATTATAAATCAGCATGTTCAGGGATATGGCTAGGGATTTAACTTGATACCTTTGTGTTTCCCTCTCCCCAACACAGATCTGTACTCCAGCATGGTGCGTTTATTCACTAAGCCTTCATATTGTGTTTGCACAAAATGTCCTTTGATACTGTACACAATCTATTTTTTTAATGTTTAAATCCTTCACTGAATATTGACATTGTTATGCATATGATGTAGTCTGCATTATGATTATGGTGCAACAAATCATCATCTGGGCTCTCCCGAGACTGCAGTGCGTTGAAGCCAAATGGCATACATTGGTAACAAAGATCTGCTTTTCATTTTTTCTAACTGATGAAGTTCTGTTTCTCTGCATTATTAATATAGTACTTGTATTGCTAAGATACAAACTTATTTATAACTACTGTGCCTCATGAATGTTAGGAGATTTAAAGATGATGGTGCTATTAAAATAACGCTTGCAATTTTTCACGGCCTTTTGTTGAAATGCAGGGGATGAGAAACTGAACAGAAAGATCGCATTCTTATCGTTATCACCTCGTCCCCAGCCCACAATGGACCTTTGTGGGCTCCACCTTTCCTGAGTCATCGATGCAGCCTCTGTTATGTGCTGTACCTTCTCATACCTTTAGTTTCCCTCTCCCTGACTCTGTCTGATGAAGGGTCTCGACCAAAAAAAGTCACCTAGTCCTTTTCTCCAGAGATGTTGCCTGACCCACTGAGTTACTCCAGCATTTTTGTGTCTACCTTTGATTTAAACCAGCATCTTCAGTTCTTTCCCACGCATAGAGTGCTGGCGTACCTCAGTCGTCCAGGCAGCATCTCAGTGGGACAGGCAGCGCTTTGGGTCGGGACCTTTCTTCAAACTGATTGTCGGAGGGGAAAGAGAGCTGTCATACAGGACAAAGCCAACAGGTGATAGGTGGATACAGATGATGGGTTTAGATTGATAGATGACTAATGCAACATCACCAAACTCAGACCCTCTCTCACACCGCCCGCTGCTGAAAGACTCATCCATGCCTTCATCAACTCACTTCTCCTTGGCATCAGCTCCACCTACATCAGCCGACTCCAACTGGTCCAGAACGCAGCCGCCCGACTCATCACCCACACCAAATCCTGGCATCACATCACTCCAGTCCTCAAACAACTTCACTGGCTTCCCATCTCCCACCGGATCACCTACAAAATCCTGATCCTCACCTACAAAGCCCTCCACCATCAGATCCACATCAGCCGGTCTCCTCTCCATCCACAAGTCCAACCTCTGCAGTTTAGGGGACAGAGCCTTCTCCAGGGCAGCTCCCAGGCTCTGGAACTCCCTCCCCCAACTGATCCGCAATTCCGTGTCCCTCACCATCTTCCAGTTCCGCCTCAAGACCCATCTCTTCACCTCTGCCTATCCTTAGCCCCACGTCCCCCTCCCTTTTCATCTGTGCATTAATTGCCTTATTATTGTGTTTTGTATTGAACTCTGTCTTTAATTTGTGTACTAGTCATGTCTCTACTATTTATTTCATTCCCCTTACATGTTTTTCCTCTACCTGCAAAATTTTTGTAAGGTGTCCTTGAGACTCTTGAAAGGCGCCCATAAATAAAATTTATTATTATTATTATTATTAATGAGCATTTGAGTTGTTTCACTAGGGAAAGGCCATGAATGTGGAGTACAGCTTAGCTCTGGTTAAACTCTAGCTGTGAATACATATATCTGGTGTTGGATGGAACTACACCGAAGGTGGACACAAAATGCAGGAGTAACTCAGCATGACAGGCAGCATCCCTAGAGGGAAGGAATGGGTGATGTTTAGGGTCAAAACCCTTCTTCAGACTTCTGAAGAAGCGTCTCGACCCGAAACGTCACCCATTCCTTCCCTCCAGAGATGCTGCCTGTTGCTCATCTTATCTGGGAACAGGGACATGCATGTTGGACGCTGAAGCCAGCTATTGGGTCATCTTTGTTCTCGGGGACAAAAGAAATGTTAATTTTTCATATCACAGGCACTTTGTGTTTCACGTAGTGGTCACGCGGTTGAAAAGCAGCGTGTAAATCAAAGAGGACGTAAATCAAACAAATGCCTGACAACTACCGTGCCAAACATAAATCTGAGCCAGGTTCTCCGAAAATGGAGGTGTGTAACTAAAACATCGGTAGTATTCTGACAAGCACGTTAGTCTAAAAACGTGTAAATCAAGCACGCATCAACGAGAGGTGCCTGTATCGGAGAAGAAACAATAGCCAACTGAAAAAGTAGATTTGTTTAGTTGATTACAGGGAATGAATGCACTGATTTGAAGTTGAAGTGTGGAGCAAGGAGTGCTTTCCTCTCACGTTGCCCTCTTGTCTTCCAGGTATTCTTCTCTGCCTACATATTCAACAGCAATGTGATGGTGAAGGTGGCCACACAACCTGCTGACAATCCCTTGGACGTGCTCTCCAGAAAACTTCACTTGGGACCAAATGTTGGACGGGATGTTCCTCGTCTCTCGCTCCCTGGGAAACTGGTATTTCCGAGGTAGGAACAGTGCCAAGATACATGAGCTTGTGAATGCACCTATAATTCACATTGGACTATTATTTATGGAATAACATGGGAGGTGCTTTCTTGCAGTGGATGCGTGTTTTTCAAGCACTTGACTCGATCTGTGTATATTTTGTGGAATGAACAGCCTTTAAAGTTTTATTTTCTGTAAGAGCACTGACGTTTTGTAAATGTGGGTGAGTTGATGGCGAGTTTAGTGTGAAGATGCAGCGCGGAAACAGGCCCTTCGGCCCACCTAGTTCGTGCCGACCAGCGATCCCCGCACACTAACACTATTCACACACTAGGGACAATTTACAATTTTACCAAAGCCAATTGACCTACAAAAGTCTGGAGTGTGGGAGGAAACCGGAGCACCCGGAGAAACCCCACATTGTCACAGGGAGAGGGTACAAACTCCATACGGACAGCACCCATAGTCATGATCCAACCTGGGTCACTGGCGATGTAAGGCAGCAACTCTACCGTTGCGCCACTGTGCCACCTGTTGTATAACTAGATAAAATTATTTAATTGTGTTTTAGTACCAAGTTGAACTGAAAACCTGCCAAATAATTAAACATCCTTTGTTCATAAACACGAACTGCAAAAATAATGTGCGTCAGAAATTGCTGAACAGATGATGCATCAAACAGGTACAACTGCAGTGTAGTTTGACAATAATAATAATAATAATAATAAATTTTATTTAATGGGCGCCTTTCAGACATCTCAAGGACACCTTACATAGTAATCGGAATAAAAACATATAATCGGAATATAACAAGTAATAAAGACATCACAGAGACACAAATTATAAACAGAATTCAATCCAAAAACAGAAAATCAAAAACACAGTGTGAAGAGAGAGCAGCGGCAGCCAAAGCGCGCCAGCGTCCACTCTCTCTTCACGGCAGCCATCTTGGACACAGACCTACAGGACTACAATTAGACAACAAAAATCATCCCCCCACAGTGGATAGCACTGTGGAGGAAGGCACAATGTCCAGTCCCCACCCCATGTTCACCCCAAAGTCAGGCCTATTGAGGCCACCGCGATTGCCTCTACGGAGGCCCGATGTCCCTGGCCGTTCTCACCGGGTGGTCTTGCCCCGGCGTCGGGAGAGTCCTTTCGGCGGCTGGGCCACCTGGAACGGCCGCTTCCTGGTTGGAGCCCGCGGTTGCCGAAGCCGACAAGGCCGCGCCGGTTTGGAGCTCCCAGGCTCCCGATGAAAAAGCCGGCGCCGCCTCTCCGCACGCCGCCTCTCCGCACGCCTCCGCTCCGCAGACCCGCAGCCCGGAGATGTTGCTCTCGGCGGTCCAGCTCGCCAGAGCTCCAGCGCGTCGCTCCAGCGCGGCGACCCAGGCAAGGCATCGCCCGCTCCAGTCCGCTCCGCTCCAGCGCTCCAACACTGTGCCGCTGCCGAGGCCGAGGTGCTGGGCGGCCCCGCCAGGAAATGGCGCTCCAAGCCCGCTGGTAGGCCACGAGGACGGGTCGACGGGCAGCCCGGAGAAAAGGCTGCCACACCGACCAGGTAGGGACCGAAAAATATAGTTACACCTACCCCCCCACATTAAAAAGACCATATCCCCTACAAACAAAAAAACAGGACTCACTAAAAACTATAAAAAAAAACGAATTTAAAACAGACGGCTGCTGGCTAGCAGACGTTCACCAAGATGGCTCCTCCCCTAAAATGGTGCCCTAGGTTTCCAGAAGACATCGACTGGTTCAGAATTTTGAAATGAATGCCTATAATAAAATCAGTACTCAATCACGCTAAGTTTCGACTTCCTGCTGAAATTTTGGATAGACCAAAAGTGGTTAGATTCAGTATTAAATATGTGTCTTAATCTTTTGGGGAAAGGAAGGCAACCTGCGAGTGTTCGCAACAGGTACGGCCAAGGCAGGCAGAATTCAAAGGCAGAGAGTGTCATACAGTCTCAGCACAGAAACACACCCTTTGGCCCACCAGGCCACAGTATATTAATTATTTTATTTTCCCATGGAAAATATATCAAACACGAGAGGGCGTAGGTTTAAGGTGAGAGGAAGGAGTTTTGAAAGGAAATTGAAGGGAAAGATTTTTTACTTGAGAGAATAGTTTATATCTGAAATTATGGATAGGTATAGAGTCATAGAGTGATCCACCATGGCAACAAGCCCTTCGGCCCACCTTGCCCACATCGACCGACATGTCCCAGCTACACTCGTCCTACCTGCCTGCGTTTGGCCCATATCCCACCAAACCTGTCCTATCCACGGACCTGTCTGAACTGTTCTTAAACATTGGAATAGTCCCAGCCTCAACTACTTCTCCTGTCAGCTCGTTCCATACACCCGCCACCCTTTGTGTGAAAATGTTGCCCCTCATATTCCTATTAAATCTTTCTGCCTTCACCTTAAAGCTATGCCTTGTATTCACCTACTCTGGGCAATAGACTCTGTGCATCTACCCGATCTATTCATCTCATGTTTTTATACACCCGTATAACATCACCCCTCATCCTCCTGCACTCCAAGGAATAGAGTCCCAGCCTACTCAACCTCTCCCTATAGCTCAGACCCTCTAGTCCTGGCAACATCTTTGTAAATCTTCTCTGTACCCTTTCCAGCTTCCGGTATGTGGAACTGGGATATTATGATCATTGCAGATATATAGCTAAGGGAGGGCTGGCAGCTTCATGTTCTAGGCTATGGATTTGGATCGAGACCCTTCTTCAGACTGTGAGTCAGGGAACTCTCCTGATTCCACTGACTCAGTCTGAAGAAGAGTCTCGACCCAAAACGTCACCTATTCCTTTTCTCCAGAGATGCTGTCTGACACGCTGACTTTCTCCAGCTTATTGTGTGTATCTTCGGTTTAAACCAGCATCTGCTGTTTCTTCCTAAGCATTAGACAGAATCTTGTGAAAGGGTCCTGACCCAAAAGGTCGTCTGATCATTCCTTCCACAAATGCTGCCTGACCCACCGAGTTCCTCCAGCAGTTTATTTTCTACTTGCAAAAGTTGGCTGGAGTAGGTTGTTTGAGGGCGAAAGGGATATCTAGCACATAAAAACAGGGGCGTTCAAGGCTTGCATGTTCCCATCAATAGGTACAGGGACAGGAATGTTTTACAGGGATTTGGATCAAGGGGAATTAGAATAGTTGGCCATTTTGGGCAGTATGAAAGCGTTGAGCCGAACGGCCTGTTCTTGTGCTGTATGACTCTATGCAGTCAGATGGGGAAATGGAATTGGATACAATCACTACATTTATAGGGGAATTAGTTTAGTTTTGTTTAGAAATACAGCGTGGAAACGGGCCCTTTGGCCCACCGAGTCCACGCCGACCAGCGATCCCCGCACATTAACACAAGCCTACACACACTGGGGATTTACAATTTACACTTATACCAAAGAATACAAACCCAAGCCAATGACCCTACAAACCTGTACATCTTTGGAGTGTGGGGGGAAACCTAAGATCTCGGAGAAAACTCACCCGGTCACGGAGAGAATGTATAAACTGTACAGACAGCACCCGTAGTCGGGATCGAACCCAGGTCTCCGACGCTGCAAGGGCTGTAAGGCAGCAATTCTACCCTTAACTACCTGTTTGTGACCATATTTCACACTTAAAAAAGCACGGTATACAAAGTTATATCCTAAAGTGGGCAAATGGTAGCAATGTTACAAAATTTTGAGATTTAAAAAATCAAGTCTGTAATTTATCCCATCAGATAAAGCATAAAAATAAGTTTAATTTGACACCTAATTCACTTTCATATCTCAAGTATTTAAAAAGTTATGGCCATTTTCATACTCGGAAATGAGCATCTTGTTCCCTATTGATTTTCTATGGACATAACAAAAAAGTTGTGATCGTGAACAGTCAAAAGCCCATAACTTTCTTAAAAATTAAGAGAACTGAATGAAATTTTCAGTTATCATAGATTGAAGCATTCTGAAACAAATATAAAATAATCTTACTTGGATGACCTGAAATTAAAGCATATAATTAGTTAGTTACCTAATTGTAGCTAATTTCAGACTTCAATTACTAGATCTAAACATCTATCCATTTCTTAATAAATGATTAACATTTTTAAATAGGCTAAATGTCCAAATAATATTCACAAATAATTCACAATAAAACATGATTTTTAAATCTCATTTACATTAATTTATAGACCAAATGGAAGGAATTTAGTGTTTAATTGCTGTAAATAAATGCCCATTTAAATCAGCTTTCCAGTGGGTCCCTGTGGAACGCGCTGGTTTAGAACGTTCACATTGCGGTAGATTTGTGCCTCAAATGCCCAGAAAAATACTGCGCGATATAATGGGCCCAAATTGAGCTACTCGCAATAGTAAACTTTGTATAACGGGATCTTTAGAAGCCCTTTTTAATGTAAAAATATACAACCTTCCTTCAGTTGTCTGCTTTATGAGACCCTGCGGTTGCTGTTGGTCGCGGGTTTAGAGATTGATTTTTAAACTACTATAACTATTATTCAAGGCCTTTAAACCTAATAATAGCTTTTGCGACGGGGTCTTCCAGCGATTTTTCGTTAATAATTAACTAGGCTGAACATCTTCGATTTGAACAGCCTAGAGAAAATCGCGTTTTAAACCCGCCCCCTCTAAACGGCGCCAAAATCGCGCACACCCGTAGCGGCAGATTTTCAAAGACGCTTCAGGTAGGCTTTGCAACATACCTACAAATGGGATTCAAATAAAGGGGCAAAATTGGCATGGACTTGATGGGCTGAAGGACTGTATGGACTGCAAACATCAAGCATCCATTAACACTAATCCTACACTCTGTGGCCGAGAAATCTATCTGAGCAGATGTTTTGATATTTTTTAAACTAAGGTTTATGGCAGATTTTTTATTTGATTGATAGAATTCCCTTAGGCTGTGGTTAGATAAATAATCAGCTAACGTCTGCCATTTGTTCCCCATCTGACTGCATAGAGTCATTTGAGTAGGGATATATTTAAAATTCTGATTACCACCCACCGATAGTTCATGCTTCTCATTCCAATTCTGAAAAGCCCAGCAATTTATGTTCACAACTCAGTTCCATGCTGCGTCAGTGGCAGGGGTCCATGAGGTGACCACATCTTCATAATATGCAACAACTGCTATTTATGGCAAAATATTCCAAAAATCTTTTTAAAACCGCACTTAGTGCTTAGTGTTCCCAACTTAGGACCACCAATTTGATTCACTCTACCCAATATCAAGATGAATCCATGTGTACAGGGCGGCACGGTGGCGCAACAGTAGAGTTGCTGCCATACAGCTCTAAAGACCCAGGTTCGATCCAGGTGCTGTCTCCATGGAGTTTGTACCTTCTCCCTGGGTTTTCTCCGGGTGCTCCGGTTTCCTCCGACGTTCCAAAGAGGTGCAGATTTGCAGGTGAATTGGCCTTGGTGAAATTGAAAATAGTCCCTAGTGTGTAGGATTGTATTAGTGTACTGGGGTTGACATGGACTCAGTGGGCCGAAGGGCCTGTTTCCATGCTATATATCTCCAAAGTCTAAACTTCTGACGCCATTATTTTTCCAGTTTGTGTTTATGAACAAAATAATGTTTAACCAATTCACGAATAGATGATATTGAATTATTTGGCAGGCTTTCAGTTAACATTAGCTTGGTACTAAATTGAAACACAATTGAAACAATTAACAACACTGAAGAAGGATCTCGACCCGAAACATCACCTATTCCTTTTCTCCAGAGATGCTGTCTGACCCTTTCTCCATAGATGCTGTCTGACCCGCTGAGTTTCTCCAGCTTTTTGTGTCTATCTACAGTCTAAATCAGTCTCTGCAGTTCCTTCCTACACAATGATATTTAAATTGTTTTATCTAGTTTTTAAGATTCACAACTTTTGGAACTGTTGGACTGTAATCACCACAGCAGGTTGAAATGTAGCAGGATGAGATTTTGTTTGAAAAACTTGTTGTCGATTGAACACCCAGGGCAGCTTTGTGTTTGCACAGTTCCACAGGCACCCACTTTTCGATGCTGGGGATCGGAGACATCGTCATGCCAGGGCTTCTGTTGTGCTTCGTGCTTCGATATGACAACTACAAGAAGCTAGCTAACAGCGAGGCCATCCCTGCCATCGTACCAGGCCGAATGCAAAAAGTGTCCTACTTCCACTGCACTTTGATTGGGTACTTTATAGGTAAGTGGAAATAACTCGCTGAAAAACCAAACAAAAAATTCAAAAATGATAAAAGAGCATTTTATGCAGCTTGTATTGGAGCAGCAAGTCAATAGATATTTTTACGGCAGAGATTTACTCCAGTTACTCCAGCACTTTGAGTCTATCTGTGGTATAAACCAGCATCTGCAATTCTTTGTTTCTGCAAACCTGAATCAAATGTTGATAATGAATGGGAGGCATAAATGGGAGAGATTCTTTAGCCAGAGGGTGGTAAATCTGTGGAATTCATTGCCACAGACGGCTGCTGAGACCAAGTCATTGGATATTTTAAAGGTGGAGATTGAAAGATTATTGATTAGTGCGGTTGTCAAGGGTTACGGGGAAAAGGCAGAAGAGAGATTGAGAGGGAAAGATAGATCAGGCACGGTTGAATGGCAGAGTTGACTTGATGGCCAATTGGCCTAATTCTGCTCCTATCACATGAACATGAGCATTGTCATGTTCACAATGCTTGCACTCTCACTGTTGTAGAATAAACCGTATCCAATCAGGAGTTTACACCACAGTGCTATTAATGATCTGCATAACTTCTTTATGACTAGATTATGTGCCTTCCAGTCTTTGGCAAATTTTGGAGCTGGTACTTAAAGGCAATACAGAAACAGAGGGCTGCATTGTTAAAAAAAGACCTTCTGCCTATATGGGTGGATTTTATTTTACTGGATGAGGGCACTGGTGGCAAAAACAATATTTATCTGTCCCTGATTACTATGATTACATGGAACCAAGTCCTGTTTGTATGTGACGTGGATGTTACTGGGAATAGTGAATAGTGAAAGGCCTGGAGAGAGTGGATATGGAGAGGATGTTTCCACCAGTGGGAGAGTCTGGGACCAGAGGTCATTGCATCAGAATTAAAGGACATTCCTTTAGGAAGGAGATGAGGAGGAATTTCTTTAGTCGGAGAGTGGTGAATCTGTGGAATTCATTGCCACAGATGGTTTGGAGGTCAAGTCAATGGATATTTTTACAGCAGAGACTGATAGATTCTTGATTAATACGGGTGTCGGTAGTTATGGGGAGAAGGCAGGAGAATGGGGTTAGGAGGGAGAGATAGATCAGCCTTGATTGAATGGTGGAGTATACTTGATGGGCCGAATGGCCTAATTCTGCTCCAATCACTTATGAACTTACTGCTGCACTTGTCCTTCCAGGTGGTAGAGATTGTAGATTTTGTTTTGACACAGTTGTAGTAACTGCACTTGACCAGCTCTGCCAAAGTTGCAGCTTGTTCTGGATCACCTTTCTTCATTAATCAAGGCAGATATTCCTCTGCCTGAGATATTGACTGCGTGCACCAGGTTCATGCACTCTCTTCCTGCATGGTTGTGCGCAATCTACCACTGGGAGCCTGGTTCCCAGCACAAAGTGGTGCAGTGCAGGGCAGGGCCTGTCCCAGTCCAAGTGGCCGTCTGCACTCTGAGCAGTGTTGCCAACCAACGACATTCCACCTCTATACTTGATGTATAGGGAGAGGTTGAGTAGGCTGGGACTGTATTCCCTGGAGCGCAGGAGGATGAGGGGTGATCTCATGTAGGTGTCATCTTGAGAGGAAAATCATGAGACAAATAGATCGGTCATGCCCAGAGTGGGGGAATTGAGAACCAGAGGGCATGGGTTTAAGGTGAAGGGGGGGGGGGGGGGGGGGGAAATCATTTTATAGGAATTTTAGGGGTAACTTTTTCACAGAAAGGGTGGTGTGTGTATGGAACGCGCTGCTGGAGGAGGTAGTTAAGGCACGGATTATCACAACGTTTAAGAAGCAATTGAACAGGTACTTGGATGGGACAGGTTTGGAGGGATATGGGCCAAATGCAGGTAGGTGGGACTAGTGTAGATGGGACATTTGGCTGGCGTGGGCAAGCTGGGCCAAAGGATCTATTTCCACACTTTTATGGATCCATATCCATCCATTCTCTTCTTATCCGTGTGCCTATCTAATAGCCTCTTAAACACCACTATCCTAGCTGCCTTCATCATCACCACAACACCTTTTCTATAGGTTTTTATAGCAGGTGATTTGTCTTGTAAACAATGTCGTTTGTATTATATTATTTTCTTGTTTTGCAACACCTTGCGGATGTGCAAGGTATTATGAGCTTTATTTCCCTTGCATTCTTGTTGATGAAAAACTGATATATAATGTGAGATTAGTCAAAACCTAAAGTTGAGGCAAGTACTATAACAACATTTAAAAGACGATTGGACAGGTATGTTGTTCGGAAAGGTATAGAGGGATATGGGCCAAACGCGGGCAGGTGGGACTAGTATAGATGGGGTATCTTGGTCAACATGGGCAAGTTGGGCCGAATGGCTTGTTTCTGTGCTGTATGACTCGAAATCTTTGATAGTAATTTGCCTCTTTTATAACTTATCCTTCTGATCTGACTATCTTCTAATTTAGGTCTTCTGACTGCTACTGTAGCATCAAGAATCCACCGGGCTGCTCAGCCAGCACTCCTGTACCTTGTTCCATTTACATTGCTGCCACTTCTTACCATGGCTTATATAAAGGTGAGTACACAAATGATCAAAACCAAATTAAAAACAGTTTTGTGGGTGTGAGCTGTGAAGCAACGTCTATAACTCACCCCTAAATATTCTCAAGAAAGTAAAGCATCTATTGTCTTGGTTGGAGTCGTTTCTTAACCATCTGTTTCAGATATAAATTCTTGGCGTTTGAACTGAGAGAAGGTTTTTCTCAAAATTGAGTTACTGAGTAAAGGCACTTTTTTAAATTAAAAAAAGATTTTATCTTGATGTATATATCACGCTGTGGTTAAAAAATCCTCCGACTATTGTTCGGTTTCTGATGACAAAGCAATGACTTTGGGACATGTTGGCCGGTGTGGGCAAGTTGAGCCGAAGGACCCGTTTCCACTCTGTATCACTCTATGGCTATTAAATTATTTATAATTTTCCAATGCTGATATTTCATCTTTGGCTAATGTGCAGAAAAAGATAGTACAAAATAGTCACTGGGATTGTACTAATTATGATAACAATAGGAACATTATTTTGAATTGTGTTCGAAACAATTCAGATTTCATAATGTCGCAGAACTCCAGAGATATTTGTGTGTGGAAAAAGTATATCCCCATTGAACCAATCAGCAATTCATGGCTATGAATCAGAGGGGCTATATATAAAACTGCTTAAGTTGTTTTGCTAGGCTATTCCCGGAGTGAAGAAATCCTATTAAAAAAACATCATATTTATAAAGCCTTTTATGCAAATTGTGAATTTTCTAGAGTGACACAAAGTGGGTCAGGCAGCATCTCTGGGGAAAAGGACGGGTCTAGAATTTTCAAGCTTACCAATTTTAAGTTTCACTCGTTATCCTCCCGTAAACCAAACCAGTCCGAGTTTGTGGCCCAGTGTCATATTTGCTAACATTTCCATAAAGGGTCTTGCTTTTTTAGTATACTGAATGTGTTATGAAAGTGCAGGAGGTTATTGTCCAGGTAGGCTTTGATTGCCAGTCCTGTCTTGTTCTCCTCAGGGTGATCTACGGCGTATGTGGTCCGAGCCCTTCCACACCAAGGCACCGAGCTCCCGCTTCCTGGAGGTATGATAGCCAGTAGAGCAGCCGAACGCAGGAATAACGTACGCTGGGCACCAGAAGATTTGTGTCACGTGGTTTCATTCTTCTCATCAAACATGATTGGTGCTTAAAGTGTTAACAAACAAACAAAGGTTGCGGAGGAAATGTTTATTTTCCTTTTGTGAAATGCAGACTCTGTACAATTAATTCAACTCATCTGCAGTCTTTGGATTAGCAACAGACACTCACACCCTACCATGTATAAATACAAGTTTAAAAACAAACAGACCCACTTTTTAAAATGACAAGATATCAAATCTAATCTTGTACATCCAGCTGCTACACAGAAGATGCAACTCTGAAGATGCCTCTTTGAAGGGACCAGCGACTCTGTAATTGTCTTGAACTTTAGGCTAAAGGAGAAGACAAGGCAGCAACAAACCTTTTGAATTCAGTAATTACCTGTCAGGTGACTTATTTGTTTCTTCCTGCAGATGTGAGTTGGGTATACAGTAGAATCTGTGCTATAATTAACTTTACACCTGAAGTTTTGTTGCATTGATCCAGAAAGGTGAAGACGCCAAGATGAATCATGTTGTGTACTTAAGTGGCCTGTTGTAAATTTTAGCATGTATAGCATTAAATATCGCTTCAGTATAAGACCTACTGTCTCCTTTTCCAAATGCTCCTCCTCCTATACCATATGTGAGTTTAGAAATGTACTTGTAGTTTGCACTTGTACCTGTGTTAATGACCCCACTTGACCTTGCACAATTATGATTGGTGTAGCAAAAAAAATTAACCTTTTTTATGGTTTGTCCCTTTTTCTCCTTTATTGGTTTGATTAATTTAGCAAATGCATGTATCATAGCAGTACTTGTTCTTTGAACCCTCTTGACTGTAGTGGTGAACCCCTGTAAATATTTTTTTTGTATACATTTGTTTCAATGTGCGTTGTTGGCTCTACATGTTGAAAAAGTGTAATCTGGTCCAAGTTTACAAGCAGTATCTGTTTTGTACCCTGGGTTTGTACTTGGTTCCTGTTACTTTAGTCTGATACTGTCGCTGCAGCACAGTAACACAGGGCGGCCAGCGAGGAGCGTACTTGTAACATTTAACATGGTTACTGAGTGGATATAAACTGCCGTTGTAGTCTCCGCACCCAGATACTGCGTCAGACCAGTGCAGGGCCCAGATCCAACATGAACTAACTCCAAGAGCGCTTCAAGTTCTTCCATGCCCACCTCTACCTTGCCATCTGCCCTGACACATGCCCATTCACCACGGCATACACAAACAGTGTTATGTGTCACTTTTAAAGAAGGAAGTGTTCACATTTCCTAAAAAAACCACTGAGTGTAATGTTTTTGTGCTGTAGACTAGACAAATTGCTGAGCCATTTGATAGCCTCTGGCTTTGCTGAAAGCCTTCAAGTGGACTGAATGGATACTGTACAATCATCTGTACACCATTAGTGTATTTCTGCCCCTGGATATGAACATTATCTTCATCTCTATATAACATGCACAGACAAGATTCCTTTGTAAATAAAACCAAAAGTTTAAGTGCACTTGTGTGGTTTATTTTTGGTGTTGTGCAAGTTTCATAAGAATGCAAGGAATTGTTTGAGTTTATTGCATAAACCTGCAGAGGCGAGGGCTCGGTTAAAATGCTGTTGATGTGTGGATTGGGCAGGTTGTTAATAGTGGAATAGTAAACCAACTGGGCTGAGCTGACTGTTTACAGCAGGTCATTCATGGTGTGAGTTGAAGGTTTATTGCTTTGAGTGGAGCCCTTTGGAATTATAATTTCCCAAGCACTTTTGTGTTTATGCTAAAAATGTAATTCTATAAGAAGGGGTTCTTCTTCTTTCCGTGTCCATCTTGTTACAAATGTTGGCCTCGCTGTCATCGTCCGTCCTGAAAAGGACGCAAGCTTCCGGCGACAATCAGTGGAAGCCATCACTTGTCGCAATAGATGATGTTGGTAGCAGAATTAGCTCGGGATACTTCCAGTTTCCAGCCGGATGCTTCTTTCTGCTATGGGGCCACAGGGAGAGGTAAAGGTATTGTTGTGTAGGAAGGGAGTTATTCCAGCTTTTTGTGTCTATTAAAGGTATCGTTGCCTAGTTGGATGCAAAATGCTGGAGTAACTCTGGAATGGTTACAACAAAATGGGTGATGGTTCCGGTCGAGACCCTTCTTCAGACCCTCGACCAGAAACGTCACCTATTCCTTCTATCCAGAGATGCTGCCTGGCCCGCTGAGTTACTCCAGCATTTTGTGTCTATCTTCGTACTATTAAAGGGCACTGGTACAGGTAAAGTACCGGTAATGGGGAGCAGGGGAGTAGAGAAATAGCTGCACGTGGACAACTTATGAAGCAGTCAGCATCCTCATCACCCAGAATTCCAGCATCACAAGGCCCCAACACAGGCTTTCAGTGGGAAATAATTTAGTTGGATTCTGTAAAGGAACACACTAACTAGTTTTATAACAAACCAGAAATTGCTGAAGTGCATTCCCAATCAGAGCCAAATTTCGGTGGAACCCCTGGCATCTGAACTATCTTGAACCATTAATGTGGACTCCACCGGCAATGGTAAGGATGTAAAACATAAAGTTCCTTATGGATCTTCCAAACGGGGAATGCATAATGTGAAGTTTATAGTCTGCAGGTAACCGATGTTCGAGGGAAGAACAAAATATTAATATTTTAAGTCTATAACCCGTCAGCTTTGCTGAAGGGTGCTCAGCCTAAAATATTAACTATGGTTGTCTTTCCACAGATGCTGCCTGACCTGCTGTGTTTTCCAGCACGTAGTTTTAATTTCAGATTTCCTACGGGTTATTTTTAATTTTCATGTCATGTTTGGACTTTCCATTCTTGGCAACAGGCTGTTTGGACAAGCCAAGCTGCCCTGATGATCATCACCTCCGTGCTTCCCTTGGGTCAACTTTATTAGATATACAGTGCTCTCCATAATGTTTGGGACAAAGACCCATCATTTATTAACTGCCTCTATACTCCACAATTTGAGATTTGTAATAGAAAAAAATTGCATGTGGTTAAAGTGCACATTTTCAGATTTTATTAAAGGCCTCTTTTATACATTTTGGTTTCACCATGTAGAAATTACAGCAGTGTTTATACATAGTCCTCCCATTTCAGGGCACCATAGTGTTTGGGACACATGGCTTCACAGGTGTTTGTAATTGTTCAGGTGTGTTTAATTGCCTCCTTAATGCAGGTATAAGAGAGCTCTCAGCACCTAGTCTTCCCTCCAGTCATTGGAAACTTTTATTGCTGTTTATCAACATGAGGACCAAAGTTGTGCCAATGAAAGTCAAAGGAGCCATTATGAGACTGAGGAACAAGAATAAAACTGTTCGGGTCAGCAGCCAAACATTAGGCTTACCAAAATCAACTGTTTGGAACATCATTAAGAAGAAAGAGAGCACTGGTGAGCTTACTAATCGCAAAGGGACTGGCAGGCCAAGGAAGACCTCCACAGCTGATGACAGAAGAATTCTCTCTATAATAAAGAAAAATCCCCAAACACCTGTCCGACAGATCAGAAACACTCTTCAGGAGTCAGGTGTGGATTTGTCAATGACCACCGTCCACAGAAGACGTCATGAACAGAAATACAGAGGCCACACTGCAGGTTGCAAACCACTGGTTAGCCACAAAAATAGGATGGCCAGGTTACAGTTTGCCAAGAAGTACTTAAAAGAGCAACCACAGTTCTTGAAAAAGGTCTTGTGGACAGATGAGACTAAGATTAACTTATATCAGAGTGATGGCAAGAGCAAAGTACGGAGGAGAGAAGGAACTGCCCAAGATCCAAAGCATTCCACCTCACCTGTGAAACACGGTGGTGGGGGTGTTATGACCTGGGTATGTATAGCTGCAGAAGGTCCTGGCTCACTTATCTTCATTGATGATACAACTGCTGATGGCAGTAGCATAGGGTTAATTCCCGGGATGGCGTAACTGACATTTGTTGAAAGAATGGAGCGGCTGGGCTTGTATACTCTGGAGTTTAGAAGGATGAGAGGGCATCGTATTGAAACATATATGATTTTTAAGGGTTTGGACACACTAGAGGCAGGAAACATGTTCCCGGTGTTGGGGAGTCCAGAACCAGGGGCCACAGTTTAAGAATAAGGGGTTGGCCATTTAGAACGGAGATGAGGAAAATCTTTTTCACCCAGAGAGTTGTGAATCTGTGGAATTCTCTGCCTCAGAAGGCAGTGGAAGCAAATTCTCTGGATGCTTTGAAGAGAGATTTAGATAGAGCTCTTAAAGATAGCAGAGTCAACGGATATGGGGAGAAGGCATGAACGGGGTACTGATTGTAGATGAACGCAGTGAATGGCGGTGCTGGCTCGAATGGTCTATTCCTGCACCTATTGTCTATAATGAATTCTGAAGTGTATAGACACATCCTATTTGCTCAAGTTCAAACAAATGCCTTAAAACTCATTGGCTGGCGGTTCATTCTACAGCAAGACAATGATCCCAAACATACTGCTAAACCAACAAAGGAGTTTTTCAAAGCTAAAAAATGGTCAATTTCCTGAGTGGCCAAGTCAATCACATGATCTGAACCCATTGAGCATGCCTATTATATGCTGAAGAGAAAACTGAAGGGGACTAGCCCCCAAAACAAGCATAAGCTAAAGATGGCTGCAATACAGGCCTGGCAGAGCATCACCAGAGAAGACCACCACCCAGCAACTGGTGATGTCCATGAATCGTAGACTTCAAGTGGTCATTGCGTGCAAAGGATATGCAACAAAATACTAAACACGACTACTTTCATTTACATGACATTGCTGTGTCCCAAACATTATGGTGCCCTGAAATGGGGGACTATGTATAAACACTGCTGTAATTTCTACATGGTGAAACCAAAATCTAATAATGGCCTTTGTTAAAATCTGACAATGTGCACTTTAACCACATGTGATTTTTTTTCTATTACAAATCTCAAATTGTGGAGTACAGAGGCAAATAAATAAAAGATGAGTCTTTGTCCCAAACATTATGGAGGGCACTGTGACCAAGAATATCAACCACGGTGGCGCAACGGTAGAGGTGCTGCCCTGCAGCGCCAGAAATCCTGACTACAAGTGCCGTCTGTACGGAGTTTGTACATTCTCCCCGAGACCTGCGTGGGTTTTCTCCAGGATCTCCAGTTTCCTCACGCACTTCATAGATGTACAGGTTTGTAGGCTAATTGGCTTTGGTAAAATTGTAAATAGTCCCTTGTGGGTGTAGGATAGTGTTAATGTGTGGAGATTGCTGGTCGGTGCAGACTCGGTGGGCCTGTTTCCGCGCTGAATCTCTAAACTAAACAAGAATACGTGGCAGCAGTTTTCTTCACCTGATGGACATTTTAAAGAACACAGTGAAATCCTGTTCATCCGAGAAAAAGGCATCGAAGTGCTTTCAATACTTTGACAAAAGGGCTTTCCTTCAATCCGGGACATTGCATGCAAACGCTCCAAGGACAACAGCATTATAAAAGACCCCACACATCTCCATCATGGACTGTTCACTCTGCTACACTCGGGCACAAGGTATCGTAGTATAAGGAGCAGAACGGCCAGGTTTTGCAACAGCTTCTTCCCCCGAGCCATCAGACTCTTGAATTCCATGTAATGTGCCGCCACTATTATCTATTTTATCCTTTTATCTATTTTATCCTTTTGTTATTTTATGTTGCACAGTGAGCCACATGCAACGAACTTTCGTTCAGACTTGCATTTATTGGTGTATTTTTGAATGACAATAAAGTCTTGATTGATTTAAAGATTTTACTACATTTTTACCAATCTGCTGTGATCTTGATATCCTTGGCTTTCATTCATAATCAGAACCTTTAAAAATAGATCTCTAAACTTAACAAAAAACAACGTTTTAATTCCTAGAAAGTAAATAAAGTTAAAGAAAGCAAACGTATCCTAACTTATATATTTAAATGCATGTTGATTGTACCTCTCATGTTAATATCTCCATGTTGAGTCCAGGAACAGACCTGGAGATCTGAAGTGCTACCTGTAGCTTGTCTCGGACATCAGCGGTGTAATGTGCAAGCTCAGATGTTGGCGTTGACCTGCTTCAGTGGGACAAGGTCTACAGTTTTCTGTGCAACTGCTGACCAGCGGTGAGTGCATCTCGGGTAGATGAGTGCCTGCATTTCAACTGCTCTTAACCCCAAAGTCTTTTGTCTCTAAAGGGCCTGTCCCACTTACGCGATTTTTTTCGGCGACTTGCCGGCACCCGTCATAGTCGCAGCGTGTTGCTGAAAATGTTCAACATGTTGCAAATCCAGCGGCGACCAGAAAAAGGTACGACTCTTGGGGCGACTACTCACGACCATATTGGTAAAATTGTAAATAGTCCCTTGTGGGTGTAGGATAGTGTTAATGTGTGGAGATTGCTGGTCGGTGCGGACTCGGTGGGGTGACGCCTATATGGTTGTGAGTAGTCGCCCAAAGAGTTGTACCTTTTTCTGGTCACCGCTGGATTTTCAACATGTTGAAGATTTTCGGCAACCTGCTGCGACTATGACGGGTGCCGGCAAGTCGCCGAAAAAAATCGCGTAAGTGGGACGGGCCCTTAAGAGTGGAAATGCAAGTTTTTTCCTAATATATATCACAAGTGACATATTCTGCACATTGGAATGAGGCCACACAAGGAGCGGACTGAATAAGAAGCTGTCTGCTGTATTATTTTGCAATGCAGGAATGGTTGGATAATTGTATCGTCTCAGCAGTTCCCAGAATAGAGATGATAATTCAGCACAGGCCAAAGCTATAATTTATATTCTGTGTGGTTCTACTCTTTTTTCTGTAATAATATTGTTGCTCTGTGTCTAACCACTGAAGTGACTCGCTATTTCTTTTTAAAGGAAATCATCTCTCACATCAAGAAGTTGTTGTTCTTTGGGAACAGAATCTTGTCAGATCATCCATTTTCCACATTTTAAAGTGACTTCAATGAAATACTGGGATATGGTGTTGTTACTTTTATTAACTATTGAAATGAAACTGCCGGAAGGCTAATCCTTTGTTTCAGAAAATAATTCCCCTTAAAATGCAGTGAATGGAGCTGTAATATGCTAACGTTATGCCAGACGTAGGTATTCGGGGCATCAGGTAAGTCGGGACTTTTTTTCCAGCCTGCTAAAAATGTCCACGAGTAAAGAAAAAAAAATAGCCGCTACGATATATCCACGGACTCCTACGTGAATAACTCAGGAAAGTGGGACAGGCCCTTTATCTGTTACCTAATCAACTACTTTAGGGCTAATTTGTAAATTACTCGAACCTGGGCCTTTGGTGCTCTTTGTAAATCTTCTTTCCCTCTGACACACCAACTTCCAGACAATACTTGCTCTCACTGCTTCTGGCTGCTGCCTCTCAATATATTGCCACATTTGCTGCACAATTACTGCATCAATCTAATTTCAGATATGCCCTTTTAACTACGTCGGAAAATATTTTGGAATATCTTCCTGAAAAATGCAGTGAATCTGGTTTCATTGTTGAGCAAGTTTCATGGTAAGCTCTGATGTACTTCTGTCAGCTCATGTCAAAGTCTTTGATCAGTGGCTGTGCTTGGAAGAACCAGATTAGTTCTCATGAAAATGAATGAAAAGCAAATGCAAGGTAGACACAAAATGCTGGAGTAACTCAGCGGGACCGTCAGCATCTCTGGGGAGGAGGAATGGGTGATGTTTCAGGTCGAGATCCAAAACGTCTATTATACCTGGTTTTTCTCAGCTTCACTGTAGCCTTTGACCGTCATTCAGGAGAGACTGAGGTGCCTTCAAAATTGGCTGCCGACAGAAATTCTGAAGGTAGACACAAAGTGCTGGAGTAACTCAATGGGCAGGCAGCATCTCTTGAGAAAAAGCATGGGTGACGTTTTGGGTCGGGACCCTTCTTCAGACAGACTATTCTTCATCTCCATGTTAAGTCTGCTTCACATGACACTATCTGAACCAATGCATCTGCAACTAACCTAATCCCAATAAGATAAGTGTCACACAGGACTACTTCTAGGCCCCAACTTTTCAATCTCTGTCCTGTTAATGCTGCATCTTATTTCCTATGTTGATCAGTGGTCAAAACTGGAGTATGCAGTTGACAAGAAGATAGACACAAAGTACTGGAGTAACTCAGCGGGTCAGGCAGACTCTGTGGAGGAAAGGAATAGGTGACGTTTCAGGTCGGGACCCTTCACACTACAGATGACTCTTGTGTCCACGTGCATTCAGATGAGAATCTCAAGTCAACTAAAGAAAACAAAAGGATGAATATACTCAGCATCTGCTAAACAAACCTGACCAACCTGTCCCTGCCGTACAACACTACCCACTGCCGACAAAGATCCGAGATCTGATTCCCATATCTTGCCAGCTGCACCTTGACAAAGGTATACGTCAATCATGAAACCTGTTGTCACCTTCAAAGTGAAGAAATGTCTCGGCCCAAAACGTCACCTATTCCTTCTCTCCGGAGATGCTGTCTGTCCCGCTGAGTTACTCCAGCCTTTTTGTGTTACATAGATACATAGAAAATAGGTGCAGGAGTAGGCCATTCGGCCCTTCGAGCCTGCACCGCCATTCAATATGATCATGGCTGATCATCCAACTCAGTATCCCGTACCTGCCTTCTCTCCATACCCCCTGATCCCTTTAGCCACAAGGGCCACATCTAACTCCCTCTTAAATATAGCCAATGAACTGGCCTCAACTACCCTCTGTGGCAGAGAGTTCCAGAGATTCACCACTCTCTGTGTGAAAAAGTTTCTTCTCATCTCGGTCCTAAAGGATTTCCCCCTTATCCTTAAGCTATGACCCCTTGTCCTGGACTTCCCCAACATCGGGAACAATCTTCCTGCATCTAGCCTGTCCAACCCCATAAGAATTTTGTACGTTTCTATAAGATCCCCTCTCAATCTCCTAAATTCTAGCGAGTATAAGCCAAGTCTATCCAGTCTTTCTTCATATGAAAGTCCTGACATCCCAGGAATCAGTCTGGTGAACCTTCTCTGCACTCCCTCTACGGCACCAGTATATAGCAATGTTACAAAATTTTGAGATTTTAAAAATCAAGTCTGTAATTTATCCCATCAGATAAAGCATAAAAAGAAGTTTAATTTGACACCTAATTCACTTTCATATCTCAAGTATTTAAAATGTTATGGCCATTTTCATACTCGGAAATGAGCATCTTGTTCCTTATTGATTTTCTATGGACATAACAAAAAAGCTGTGATCGTGAACAGTCAAAAGCCCATAACTTTCTTAAAAATTAAGAGAACTGAATGAAATTTTCAGCTATCATAGATTGAAGCATTCTGAAACAAATATAAAATAATCTTACTTGGATGACCTGAAATTAAAGCATATAATTAGTTAGTTACCTAATTGTAGCTAATTTCAGACTTCAATTACTAGATCTAAACATCTATCCATTTCTTAATAAATGATTAACATTTTTAAATAGCCTAAATGTCCAAATAATATTCACAAATAATTCACAATAAAACATGATTTTTAAATCTCATTTACATTAATTTATAGACCAAATGGAAGGAATTTAGTGTTCAATTGCTGTAAATAAATGCCCGTTTAAATCAGCTTTCCAGTGGGTCCCTGTGGAACGCGCTGGTTTAGAACGTTCACATTGAGGTAGATTTGTGCCCCAAATGCCCAGAAAAATACTGCGAGATATAATGGGCCCAAAATGAGCTACTCGCAATATTAAACTTTGTATAAAGGGATCTTAAGAAGCCCTTTTTAATGTAAAAATATACAACCTACCTTCAGTTGCCTGCTCTATGAGACCCTGCGGTTGCTGGCGGTCGCGGGTTTAGAGATTGATTTTTAAACTATTATAACTATTATACGAGGCCTTTAAAACTAATAATAGCTTTTGCGACGGGGACTTCCAGCGATTTTTCGTTAATAATTAACTAGGCTGAACATCTTCGATTTGAACAGCCTAGAGAAAATCGCGTTTTAAACCCGCCCCCTCTAAACGGCGCCAAAATCGCGCACACCCTCAGCGGCAGATTTTCAAAGACGCTTCAGGTAGGCTTTGCAACATACCTACAGTATAGCCTTTGGCTAATTGAAGAAGTGTGTGTTAGAAGGACAAGTTTATTACGAAACCTCCGGTCTACAAGCAGCAGTGATCTCTGGTCTCCTACATGTTCATGAAGCTTGGGCTACCAACAGAAACCCATTCAAAGCAGAGAGAGTTACCACTGGCAGAATAACCCAATCAATGTCAGCCCCTCAGACAACACCCCTGGCATTGAGACTCTAATTACACTTAGTTGGGATCCTACATTGGTTCACATACCCCACATCAAGTTCCCAAAAGGTCACATTTTTCTGAACTTTGTAAAGAAATAAGATTACCATGCGGATTATCAAAATCACCAAAGGTTGGCCTTCTTCTCAAAGCCTTGAGGAGGTGGGGGAGGGAAAGAAATGTGACATCACCACCGATTTCTGGCAATCTCTCCGCCTTGGCAGCCAATGTAGAAAGGGATGGCAGAGAACCTCGAGTCCATACATCAAGAGTTGAGTTCAGAGATACAGCATGGACACAGGCCCTTCGGCCCATTGAGTCCACACGACCATCGATCACCCATTCACACTAATTCTATATTATCCCACTTGTGCATCCACTTCCTGCACACTCGGGGTACTTTACAAACCCACGTGTATGTGGGGGGTGAGTGGGCCCACTAGACTTTGAATAATGATGCCAATAATGTCGGCACCCGTATGTGTAACAGATGCAAAAGGAATGTCACTGCGCAGTTGCATACGTGACGAATAAAGCACTATTGAGGTGGGAGGAAACCAGAGCACCTGGAGAAAACGCACGCAGTCACATGGAGAACGTGCAAACTCAGCCCCCGCGCAGCTTCCGAGACCACAAGCTCAGTGGAAGAAACTCGCAGGTTACCCATCTGGCTGCTGACCTGGTAACATCTGCCCTGCTGCTGGGTCTAACGATGGATGGCCTTGATGACCAGGTCTCACCTTCAATGAAGATACGTCCCATTGATGGTTAGAGGCCGCCAAAGTAAGTAATTACCAGTAATGTACCACGGGTAGACGTGAACATTAAAGACCTAGTTATTGTACAAATGTACAATGGACGCAAACACTATGATGGTAAGAAGCTTCATGAGGAAAGATACATACAAGTGAAGGTTAAAGTATATATTTTTTTGATGGGCAGGTGGGGAGCAGATGACGTTGCGTACATGATGGAACCGCCCACTCTAAGTAGCACAACACAGTAAACCCACCAACCAGCCCTCACCATTTAATATCAATAGATAAGTTCTGTACGACACACAAGTCTTTGTGCCTGGAAGTCAAACTCCATCAACCAAATGATTGAGGGCTGGCACGCTGCAACTTGCAGCAATAGCCTCATAGACTTCTTGCCCACTATACGAATCCTGAGGGAGGAGTCACGTGTTACTGGACAAATGGGCTTCAATCCGGTGACTCCACAAGATATTTCAATTGTCAATGTTATATCTCATTAAAAATTCTGCTTGTATCCTGTGGCTGTGGTGGATATATTAGTTATAAGTGTTTATATAAACTCTTCACTCACAACACACATCTGTACAAATAGCAAAGGAAGTTGTATCTTTCTATAATTTGTAGTTTTCATTCAAAGCTAAAAGCCAAAATATTGACATTAAAACAATGAACAGCACACGAACAAACCCTCTGGTCCACAATGTGCTTTGCTGTACATGCTGGCAAGTTAAACTGTCTGCCTACACGTGATCTATAACCCCTCATTCTCTACATATCTATGTGCCTATTAAAGCCCCTTCAATGCCGCTATCATATCTGCTTCCACCACCACCCCTGGCAGCATATTTCAGCCACCCACCATTCTGTTTTACAAAAACAGGCCCCACACATCTTGTTTAAACCTCCCTTCTCTGACCTTAAAGCTATGCCCTCCTGTCCTTAACATTTCCACCATGAGAACAACATTCTAACTATATAGATCTCTCATAAATTTATATACTTGTCAGGTTGCCTTTCAAACTCAGATGCTCTGGGAAAAACAATCTTGAGTTTGTCCAACCTCTCTTCATGGCTAATATCCTTAATCCAGATGCTTTTTCGTAAACCTCTTCTGCACTCGCTCCAAAGTCACCACAGCCTTCCAGTAATGAGGCTATCAAAACTGCACACAATCCTCCAAATGCAGCCTAGCTAAAGTTTTGAGGCTTCAACGTGACTTCCTGACTCAATGCCCTGACCGATGAAGGCGAGCATCTATTACCACTACATCTTCTGGTGGTGTCACCTTCAGGAAACTATGGACTTGGACTTCAAGATCCATCTGTACCAGGCATGTGCCGTGAGTAATTACTCAGGGTAGGCAGTCAGTTGATGTTTAAAAAATCTAAAACCGCACATGCGCAGATTGTTCTCTCCGTAAGCCGTCAGTCGACTTTTATAAAGTCTTCAAAAGCCATATCTCTTAGTAAAGTACCGTATTTCCCGGCAATGAAGACGCGCCCCCATTTTGAGTTGCTAAATTTTGAAAGAAGGCTGGTGGGACATAGAAAATCTCACGCTCAAAAAAAATAAAATAAATAAAGAAACAATTCAATTTGCCC
Organism: Amblyraja radiata; assembly: GCF_010909765.2. Lineage (NCBI taxonomy): Eukaryota > Metazoa > Chordata > Chondrichthyes > Rajiformes > Rajidae > Amblyraja > Amblyraja radiata. Next base: position 29,580,254 of record NC_045980.1, on the reverse strand, counting down.
AAGGCTTCCAAATCTCCTTCATCCTGAATTATTGAATGGGTGGGGGGTGACAGCAGGTGGAGAGATGGTGGGAAAAACAGGAGCACACCGGGACAAGTTGAATCAGTTGTGATCTTATTGAATGACAATACTAGTTCAGGGGACCAATTGGGGGGGAGAGCTCCTTTCACAGTGTGTGGGGAGGGCAGGAGCGTTGAGGAGAGAGTCGGGGATCATGACAGTGACCCACTCACTCACCGCTGCCGCAGCGCTCCAGGCGCGGAGCCACCGCATTGTGGCCGGGGAGGGAAGTAGCTCGGGTGGCTGCGAGCGGTTGCCGGGACCTCAGCGCCTTCTGGTTCTGGTTGATTACTGCGCAAACACCTCATCAGTGGTTATCTCGCGCAGGTCGGAGTGAGTTGAGTAGCGATTACATTTTTGACCAAGTTGAGGAGATCTAGTTGCTCAATCCCCTTTTTAAATGACAACATGGGGAGCAGCACGTGTGTTGGGTGGGAACATATTCCATTCCCTGATCGTCCTAGGGTAAAGGGAATATTGGTAGCGAAGTTTATTGAAATTTGGCAATTTGATGATGTAGGGACCGTTATTTTGTCTTATTTCATGGTAGTTGTTGCTCTGGGATGACGCGAGATTTGGCCAGAAATTGTAAGACGTGTAGACACATCCATTGCCTCTACCCTCATCAATCACCTTTTTCACTTTAAAGTAGCACTGAACTACGGCCTTAAGATGAAACAACTCTGACATCTCTATATTCTAAATCACCCACGCCGATTCTACGATGTCGGCATCTGTTCCAAACTTACTGGGAGTATGAGCCTTCAGCATCCACCTTGTCAAGTGGTAAAGAATTCGCTTCCTTCCATAAATGAGGTCAATAAGCCTAATATACTTAATTAGCCCCAGCCTTTCAAAATCAGCTGAATCTTCTAGTTTACAGAAACAGGTTCTTTGGCCCAACCTGTCCCATCTATTCCAGTACCATCTGCCTGCATTTGGCCCATATCCCTCTAAACATTTCCCTTCCGACACAAATAAATACAACTCCAAGATAATTTGGAGATATTTAATTGTGCTGTGTAGGAAATGAAATAGCTGATGTAAAGAAGTAGTGATTTCAGCACAAGATCAAATCAAGTCACTCTCATCACTGATGGGCAAACTGCACATCACATTCTTTAATTATACAATTTAAAATGCGCATAATTCAGGAGAGAAAATTAATTCTAATTCACTAGAGAAAAATGAAAACTATCTAAAGTTGAATGCATGTTAGATTTCAAAAGCATGTCCGTGTCTCATTTACACATGCTAATCAATGCTTTTTTTTTATGCTTCTCTGGTTTAATATATTCAAGACAAACTGAGCTCTTTGACCACACCAGGATTTCCCAAAATGTCAGCTGAATCAGCAAACATGGGATCACTAATTGAAAGACACTCTATATTTCACTGTTAATTGATTGCAGCTAGTTCGTGTGTTGAGGACAACCCCGTCTGAAATTGATCAACTTGGGATCCCACAGAACGAGAGTGCTGATCAGAGGTATCTTTTTCTCAGATGTTTCTCACATTAACATTGTTTAATAAATAAATATAAATGCATTCACATTGTTCATTTGGAGACACAAGAAACTGCAGATGCTGGAACCATCAATGAGAAGAAAGGTCCAGACCTGATCGAATCTGTCCATTCCCTCCACAGATGCTGCCTGACCTGCTGAGTTCCTCCAGCACTTTGTGTTTTGCGCATTATTAATTTGTCAGTCTCTAGTTTGCAACTCAGCACTTGCATTGTATCTCAATCTGTATTAATGCCCAACAGTTCATTTGTAATTCTCCCAAATTTGACTTTTTGTATGTTCAGTCTCACGATCACTGCAGGGAGGAGGTCCAGCACCTGACAACCTGGTGTGCCAACAATAACCTCGTCCTCAACTCCAAGAAGACGAAGGAAATTATTGTTGACTTCAGGAAGAACAGAGGGGGTAGACACACCCCCATCCATATAAACGGGACTGAGGTGGAGTGCGTCTCCAACTACAAATTCCTCGGGGTACACATCTCGGAGGATCTGTCCTGGTCCCTCAACACCTCCAAGCTGATCAAAAAGGCACAGCAGCGCCTTTACTTCCTGAGGAGGCTCAAGAAAGCTCACCTGTCCCCCCAGATCCTGACCAACTTTTACCGCTGTACCATCGAAGGCATCCTGACCACCTGCTTCATGGTATGGTACAGCAGTTGCACCGTAGCGGACAGGAAGGCACTACAACGGGTGGTGAAAACCGCTCAGTACATCATCGGTGCCCCGCTCCCTGCCATGGATGCCCTCCACCGAAAACGGTGTCTGAGACGGGCTGGGAAGATCATCAAAGACCCCTCCCACCCCAACCATGGACTGTTTGCCCTCCTCCCATCAGGGAGGCGGTACAGGAGCCTCAGGTCTCGTACTAGTAGGATGAGGAACAGCTTCTACAACAACACTATCACATTGCTGAACTCGGAGTCCCGCCGATAGATTTCTCCAGCCTCTCCATCCACATTGTTTGCTTATTCTGTATTTTTATTTCTATATTGCACTATTACTACGGACTGACGCTAAACTGCATTTCGTTGTACCCATACTTGTATCTGTGCAATGACATTAAAGTTGAATTGAATTGAATGACATGTACAGAGACACAAAATGGTCAGATTATTTGATATTCGGCATCAGATGAGCAGATATTTCTACCATGGTCGATGTCACAAATTCTGTTGATTATCACCAGCCATCTCTGTCTACAGCACCTGAGAATGCACAGACTGTTGGCAAAATCAGTGCTATATATAACCTGGAGATGACCTCCAGACTGAGCAACTATCTGAGCTGTTGCTAAGACTGTCAATTTTACATTTTGGCTCGTTCTCAAGTTATTTGGTGTTGAATTGGCCATCCACGTTGTTCTCTGACCCAATCTAAGGTTCTAGGTAATACCAGCACATGCCAAGCCCCATTCACGTATTATACCTGTCTTGATGATCTACTTTGGTTCCCAGTTAAGAATACAAAACGTTTACATTTTTAATCTACAATTTCAAATCCCTCCACAGCCTTGCTCTTTCTTATTTCTGTACTTATATTATCCCCAGCCAATAACTCTCTTAGATATCTGTGTTGTTACAATTCTGGACCCTGAAGCAATCTTAATTGTTCAATTAATGGCATTGGTTCCCCAACTTTAACCCGATGAATGTTGATTTCTCTCATTTCAATTCCCTCTTCCCCCACCCTGGTCATCCTACTAGTTCCACTTTCCGCATCTTTGTATCCCTCTGTTATCACCTCTTCCCCAGCCAACAATGGGCCATTATGGGCTCCACCCTTCCTTGGCCAGCCCTGCTTTGTTCTCTGGCCTTTGCCTACCTCCAGTTTGTTCCCCTGAAGAAGGGTTCCAGCCCGAAAAGTCACCCATCCTTTTTCTCCAGAGATGCTGGCTGAACCGCTGAGTCACTCCAGCACTTTGTGTCTATCTTTGGCTCAATCGGGTTGCATGTTGATTAACAGGGTTTTAATTTGTTTCCCCCTTGCTGCTGATGCACTAATTGTGTCTTTAATAAATGTTTATTTCTACAAAACGGCACATGTAGAGTATTTCTCCATTTTATGGTACAAAGATGTGAGGTTAGAAACATAGAAAATAGGTGCAGGAGTAGGCCATTCGGCCCTTCGAGCCTGCACCGCCATTCAATATGATCATGGCTGATCATCCAACTCAGTATCCTGTACCTGCCTTCTCTCCATACCCCCTGATCCCTTTAGCCACAAGGGCCACATCTAACTCCCCCTTAAATATAGCCAATGAACTGGCCTCAACTGCATTCTGTGGCAGAGAGTTCCACAGTTAGGGTTTGTATATCTAAGTCGTCATATTTACGAGACCGATCTCATAGCTGGTTCCTATTACACCAACATAGCTTAAACACAAATCTTCCCTATTTCCAAATAATGTGTAATTGTTTGGAAGAGACCATTGACCCTTGTCTAGCAAAGCGAACACTGACTGAAATGTGAACATCATTGCTCTGATGAATGGAGCATTTCACCCGCCATTAAATCAATTGTAACGGAAAATGGCTCATTTTAAACTCTCCTCACAGTCAAGGTTTTGTCTGAATACCTAATAACACCAAGACAAAGGAAAGCTGAAGGTGCTGACATTTAATTTCAACTTAATTGAGCACCTCATAGTTACCTCATCAGGAAATTATGTTAAAGAAGGAACTGCAGATGCTGGAAAATCGAAGGTACACAAAAAAGCTGGAGGAACTCAGCGGGTGCAGCAGCATCTACGGAGCGAAGGAGATAGGCAACGTTGCCTATTTCCTTCACTCCGTAGATGCTGCTGCACCGAAGGGTTTCGGCCCGAAACGTTGCATATTTCCTTCGCTCCATAGATGCTGTTGCACCCACTGAGTTTCTCCAGCTTTTTTGTGTACCGAGGAAATGATGTTAAATGGGTTATCAGTGGGTTTGGACCTTGGAGCTGACCTGTCACCTTGCCAAGTGCCTTTGGTGATATTAGATTATTAGATTATTTAATGACCACACAGTCATGCTGGTGGAATTCAGGTTCAGTACAGGATGTTACAAGGTAGGCTGATTCCCGTCAAACATAACATAAAACACAACATCATACAATATACAGTACATGCATGGGGAGGATATGTGCTGTTATCATAGTGTGTTCAGAATTCGGATTGCGTGTGGGTAAAAACTGTTTTTAAATCGAGATGTCTCTTCCACATTTGCACGATTATCAGTCATGAATCCAGTGTGATAATTTGAAATACCATTACAAAAATTCATACACGATTTCCTTATTATCAATATACCTGAAACGACCCTTTCAATATTCCAATGGTGTCAAAGGAAACAGATTTGATTGGTGGGGAGGGGGAGATGGAGAGAGGGAGGGAGGGAGAAAGCTAAGGAAGGTGGAGAGGGAGGAGATAATGGGGAGAGCTTCGTTTTCCATCTGAACACATTCCAACATTGACATTACGAGAATCTCTCTGTCCCTTTTTCATTCCCACCCTTGCTTGTTTTTTAACCCCTCCAACCACAATGGTCTTGATTGGGCTGTACCATTCAATTTTAGTTCTTTCTTTTTCCCCTCGTACGTCACCACCTGCCATTTTTTAATGTAATCGCTACCAAGACCCACTTTGGTCTCCAGCATCCTGCAGTTCTCTCCACCCCTCCCCTTCTCTACGACTTCACGCCTGCCTCCGTTCTCACTTCCCTTGTTCTGATGAAGGGTCCGTGTTCCCAAGTGTGACGGCTTCTCTCTCCACGGGCATCAAACGCAAGCAGGCGGGACTAGTGTAGGTGGGACGTGTTGGCCGGTGTGGGCAAGTTGGGCCACAGGGCCTGTTTCCACACTGTAGGACTCTATGACAATAGTACAGGTGTCTGGGTTTATGGGGAGAAGGCAGGAGAATTAGGTTGGGAGGAAGAGAAAGATCAGCCATGATTGAATGGTGTAGACTTGATGGGTCGAATGGCCGAATTCTGCTCCTATCACCTATGAATTTATGAACAATCCTAGTATGCATTAGGCACTATCATACTATGAATAAGAATGTAAGACAGTGGATCACACTGAGTCAGTACACAAGAGTAGCCACGTTTCAGTCACCATATTCCACCTTTCATTCAAGTCTAAAGTTTTTTAAAAATGTTAGTTTTGACTTGGCCATAAAAGCCCGTTGTCCTGGCAATGGCAGGTTAAGCTTCGTGTCCCCATAATTTAACCCTGCAGATTTATTACAGAAATATAATCACAAAAAGCTGTAATCCCCTGTGAACTGAATTCCTCTAATCCTGTTATGGTACAATTGTAATACTCCACTAAGGAGGACATGCAAGAGCAATTAATAATTCATTACCAGATAAATAATACAAAAGGCATCCACTGATAAAAAGTGAAAAGAACACCATCATATGAAAACATGATCTGCAATGAATGGATGGATAAAAGGCATTGGATTAGGAATCTTAATTAGAGAGTCGGTCTGCAATAATTGGGTCTGCAAACTTGTCTTTCGAAAAGAGAGGATTTACGACATAATAGAAACTTACAAAATTCTTAAGGGGTTGGACAGGCTAGATTCAGGAAGATTGTTCCCGATGTCGGGGAAGTCCAGGACAAGGGGTCACAGTTTAAGGATAAAGGGGAAATCCTTTAAGACCGAGATGAGAAAAACATTTTTCACACAGAGTGGTGAATCTCTGGAACTCTCTGCCACAGAAGGTAGTTGAGGCCAGTTCATTGGTTATATTTAAGAGGGATTTAGATGTGGCCCTTGTGGCTAAAGGGATCAGGGGGTATGGAGAGAAGGCAGGTACAGAATACTGAGTTGGATGATCAGCCATGATCATATTGAATGGCGGTGCAGGCTCGAAGGGCCGAATGGCCTACTCCTGCACCTATTTTCTATGTTTCTATCTTTGACTTTTTCCAGCACTGTAACTTTCAACTCGTTCTATAACATCCCGAGCATCATGTCACAAGGCCTTGATAATTCCCTGACCTTCTGAAGGAAGGTCCCGACCAGAAACGTTGCCTGTCCATTCCCTCCGCGGGTTTGATCTGCACGTCTTTTTATTTTGTAGTGTCAAAAATAATTGATTTAATTATGATCACGATACAAAACCAAACCATGGTCACACACCCACCACCGTAGTTCAAAATCACCAAATTATCTAGGCACTACATTTTCAAAACAACTATGTTACATTCCTTACAAATATACTAGTCAAGTCAAGTCAATTTTATTTCTATAGCACATTTAAAAACAACTCTCGTTGACCAATGTGCAGGTACCTACGTGCTACATGCAGTGGTACATAGATCTAACAATACATACGTAAATACACACATACAGTGCTCCCTCAGAGGACCTCAAGAAACGGTCGTGAGTAGAAATAAGTTTTAAGTCTAGACTTAAAGGAGTCGATGGAGGGGGCAGTTCTGATGAGGAGAGGGATGCTGTTCCACAGTCTAGGGGCTGCAACCGCCCCTGAGCTTATACCTGGACCGCGGGATAGTCAGTAGCCCCAAGTCGACCGACCTGAGGGACCTGGAGGTAGAGTGGTGGGTTAGCAGATTTTTGATGTAGGTGGGGGCAAGCCCGTTAAGGGCTTTGTATACACAAAGGAGGAGCTTGAAAATTATTCTGAACTGCACTGGGAGCCAGTGGAGAGAGGCCAGGATCGGGGTGATGTGGTCCCTTTTTCAGAAGTCTCGCTGCGGCGTTTTGGACCAGTTGCAGGCGGGACAGGGATGGTTGGCTGATGCCAGTGTAAAGGGTAAAGTACTAAATAACTACGATACAACTATGTCCGTCTCTAACACCAGGGGCAATAGTTGGCAAAAGGGGCAAGCATCTGACTCGGGCAAAGCCCTTTTCCGCCTGGCTCCGTGACTCGCGGATGGCCAGCTTGGCCAGGCCTAGGAGCAACCCAACCAGGACATCGTCGGCCCTGCCCACTCCCTAGATCCCATCACCAGTCCTCCGGTCGCTGACAGCAGAGCCGCTCCTCCCCCTAGGGGCCAGAGGTGGAGTGGCGGTGCTCCTTGCCCTCCGGACCTTGGCTACAACGGACGCTCTACTGGTCCCTGGTCTTTGGCATGTGGGAATGAACCTACGCAGTCATAGAGAGAACGTGCAAACTCCATACAGACAGCACCAGTAGACAGGATCAAACCCGTGTCTCTGGCGCTGTAAGGCAGCGACTCTACCGCTGAGCCACCGTGCCCCCCCCCCCCCAGGTTGTTTAGAGATGCTTGTCTTTTTAAATGGTGTAGTGTGAGATTGTAAAGTTTGGGATTATCCCAGTGCTCCTGCTTGTGTGGCTTTTGTGCTCATTGCCTGGCAAGCTAAACCTGGAAAGAATGGGGTACTGTGCCTAAAAAAGCCAGATGAATAACCTCTAGAATCAAGAGTGCTTAATTGCCAGATGAACAATAAAACTCTTACTTGCAGCAGCATAACATGCCTGTATACACCATACACAAATAATATGTTGATTTAAAAAAAATTAACAACCATAATACTGGTGCAAAAACCAAAGTCCTAGTACAACCAAATACCCGGGTTCTATCCTGACTACGGGTGCTGTCTGTACGGAGTTTGTACGTTCTCCCCGTGACCTGCCTGGGTTTTCACTGGGATCTCTGGTTTCCTCCCACACTCCAAAGACGTACAGGTTTGTAGATTAATTGGCTTGGTATAGAATTAGAATTAGAATTAGATTCCTTTATTGTCATTCAGACCTTTCGGTCTGAACGAAATTATGTTGCCTGCAGTCATACACAGAACCAATAAAAACAAAATATACAATAAACACAAATTAACATCCACCACAGTGAGTTCACCAAGCACATCCTCACTGTGATGGAGGCAAAGTCTTAGTCTCCGTCTCTTCCCTCCCTGTTCTCCCTCTGCGCTGAGGCGAATGATCCAGGCCGGAGATGCCGCTATCCAGTCCGGCGGACCTCCGTGGTGATGTCGCCGCCGCCGAAAGCCGGAACGCCGTCTCCGTTCCGAGACGGCCCGCCACAGCATCAGCTCCGGGCTGCTGCCCCAGCTCCAGGCCGCCGCCCCAGCTCCGGGTCCTGCAGTCTCCGCTCCGGGCTGCTGCCCCAGCTCCAGGCCGCCGCCCCAGCTCCGGGTCCTGCAGTCTCCGCTCCAGTATAATTGTAAATTAGCCCTAGTGTGTGTAGGATAGTGTCAGTGTGCGGAGATCGCTGGCCAGCACGGTCTCGGTGGACTGAAGGGCCTGTTTCCGCGCTGGATCTCTAAACTAAACGAAACAATCCATTGAAGTATATAGTTGTCGAGGTTAGTGTTGTGTAGTATTTATGAGTCTGATTACTGTTGCCTGCTCTAATGGTTGGCAGTGAGTGTTTGTATTTTAAACCCTTGAGTCCTTAAAATCTATTAAAGTATGATACAGGATCAAAGTTACAAATACAAATCAAATTGACAGACTGCACCAAGCTGTTCACCATTATTATAACTCGTTCACACAAGATAAGAATCCTATTATTTCTGGTAATCTCTGACTCACAGCCTAATAATTATATTTTCGATTAACTGGGCATACATTCACTCCAACCTTAAATCAAGGGATTTAAAGTGAATTAAATTATCCATTATCTTTAATATTAGGCAGTTTCTATCTCTACGCCAGCTCACTTTCCATTACAGCATTGCTCCAGGATGATTAGATAACTTATGCTGCTGTACAGATATGTGAGTCTCCCGGTTTCCTCCCACATCACAAAGATGAGCGGGTTTGTAGGTAACTCAGCCTAGTGGATGCTAAAGTGGGGTAACATAGAACTGGTGTGAACAGCTCATCGATGATCAGCGTGGATTCTGCGGACCAAGGGGCCTGTTTCCATGCTGTATCTCTAAACTAAAATGTTAAATTACGGATAGTACGAAATTAGTACGAAGGGACTGCAGATGCTGGTTTACACCGAAGATAGACACAAAATGCTGGAGTAACTCAGCGGGGCAGGCTGCATCTCTGGAGAAAAGGAATAGATGACATTTCAGGTTGAGTCAGGGGAGAGGGAAACTAGAGCTATTAAAAGGTACAGGACAAATCAGAGCCGACACCGATAGCCATGGAGCCCACAATGGTCCATTGTTGGCTGTGGAGAAGGTGATAACGAAGGCATACAAAGAGTGAAACTGCTTCCTATTTACTGCACAGATGACTGCTGTGCAGGAGATTAAAACATCTCCTTTGTTTATTGCAGGCTTTATGAAAGATGCATTCAGCAGGGGGGGAAAAGGATTTTCACTCGAGACCAAGTCAACGTTCATCCATCAACCAGCGGTGTTACAATCGAAAATGCACACATGCTCGACTACGCCTCAGGTCAGACTTCCTGGGAAATGCAGTAAAAGGGTGGTGGGTGTATGGAACGAACTGCCAGAGGAGGTAGTTGAGGCAGGGATTATTGCAACGTTTAAGAAACAGACGGGTACATGGATAGGACAGGTTTAGAGGGATATGGCCCAAACGCAGGCAGGTGGGACTAGTGTAGATGGGACATGTTGGCCGGTGTGGGCAAGTTGGGCCGAAGAGCCTGTTTCCACACTGTATCACTCTAGGAAGCCAATGTGACTGAATCTTGCATGCGCTGTTGTTGCCTGATACTTAAGTCTGTCACCAGAAATCTGAGAACTGGAGACTCGCCTGTATCTTCAGTGCCTTCATCTGTTAACTGAACCAAGAGCGGAGGTCCACCTCTGCCTTTCGCTGGTGCGACAAAAGGAGGAGTGACCATGGAGAACATGATCGTGTGTTAATGATGGATGAATAAATAAAAACATGACTGAGCATATAAACTAAGAGACTTGGATCCAGTTACAAGTTAAACAGTGAAAGCGGATCATATCAATATCATGTGTAGGAAGGAACTGCAGCTTAAACCCAAGATAGACACAAAAGGCTGGAGTAACTCAGCGGGTCAGACTGCATTTCTGGAGTTTAAGAAGGAACTGCAGATGCTGGAAAATCGAAGGTAGACAAAAATGCTGGAGAAACTCTGCGGGTGCAGCAGCATCTATTCACCTATCTATCTGCCTTGTGATCTTATACATCTCCACACTCCAAGCAATATAGCCTCAGCCTGCCCAGCCTCTCCTTATATCTCAGCCCCTCAGGTCCTGGCAACATCCTTGTAAATCTTCTCTGCACTTTTTCCAGCCTAACAACATCCTTCCTGTAGCAGGGTGGCCAAAACTGAACACAATTCTCCAAACGCAGCCTCACCCATGACGTAGACAACTGTACAAGAGTTGTCCTGATGCCCTGATTAAATGATAAGAAGTTGATTAAATCCTTAGAAGTAAAATGGGACATTGTGCACTTACTTCTGGATCTTCCAAGCATCCTTGATCCCTCTCCTGCTTCTGTCGATCAAAATTCACCATCCAACTTCATAGATGGCCAGATAATGTTCCAATTGCATTCATCCTGCTTCTGAGAGCCCGTATGGAAAACCTGCCTTCTTGTACCTCAGTGAGTAATCAATTCATGGACAGGAATTGTAAATTGACGTCTTTAGCCTGTTTGGGACAGCTAATATCAAGTGATTACATAATCCCTAATTCAATTATATCTTGGTTCAGACTCCCTCCTGATGCAAAACGTCTCCTAGTTTAGTCCGATCTGATTCAGTTCATGATTATTGGGATCATATACCAGGGTTTTGGGGAGAAGGCAGGAAAATGGGGTTGAGTGGGAAAGATTCAATCAGCCAAGATTGAATGGTGGAGTAGGCTTGATGGGCCGAATGGCCTAATTCTGCTCCAATAACATGAATTTATGAACCACCACATCTGAAGTAGGGTCTCGACCCGAAATGTCACCTATTCCTTTTCTCTAGAGATGCTGTCTGACCCGCTGAGTTACTCCAGCTTTTTGTGTCTAACTTTGATCAAACAGTGTTACTGTTTATATCACTTTTGACTAAAGAGTTAGATTTAGCTCTTAGGGCTAAAAGAATCAAGGGACATGGGGAGAAAGCAGGAATGAGGTACTGATTTTAGATGATCAGCCATGATCATATTGAATGGTGGTTCTGGCTCGAAGGGCCGAATGGCCTCCTCCTGCACCTGTTTTTCTATGTTTCTACGTTAACCCCAAAGATTCTGCAATAAAAATCGTTATTTAACATTTAAAGGTATATAAAATCGATAGTTTGCATGTCTGTTAAAATATATCGTTTATTTAATTTGTTCTTCAACAACACACAGTATTTTCAATTACTGATTCAGCAGCAAATTCCTTTAAGTAATTATGATAATATGCTTTCTGCGACTTCAATGACATTTTAGTGGAAATTTCAGTTGCTAAATAATAACACCAAATTAAAAGATGTCAAGGAGAAAATATGTTTACCGGCTCCTTTCTGCCTGACTGAATAAGAACTCAATGACATTTTATAAAATATAAATTGATGTGCATTGGCAATGAAAATGAAAAATCAAACGGAATATCATTATAATATCCACAACATAGGGAAGATTGCCTTCATACGGTTTTGTGAACTTCTCTGGGCATACTTTTTTTAATCTTGTTTATAATTTTTGGTCTCATGAGAAATCATCTCCATTGCTGATCCCTTCAGCTTCTGTACATTTATACCATCGTGAAGTGAACATTTGGGACTACAGGGCCCATCTGGTATCCCAAGTGAAAGGAAGAGAGCAAATAACGTCAACTTTCCAGCTACACCAGGTTATTGGCAGGGAAGAAAATAAATCAAGGTGACTTCAATTGGATCGAAAGACACTGATGGTTTCAACTCAAAAAAATCACTCTTTCCTTTTGATTTGAAGTGTGATCAATATCCATGGAGCTCTCTCTTGCAACGTTTGACATCATAGTTCAGCCTGCGTTACCTCCTAACAAATGTATTTCCGATTTGCAAACAAACATCTCCATACTTGGGATGCACAGGAAGCACTGGCCCGGACTGCATCTGGAGTACTGTGAGCAGTTTTGGACCCCATATCTAAGGAAGGATGTGCTGGCTTAGGAGAGGGTCTGGAGGAGGTTTATGAGAATGATCCCAGGGATGATTGGGTTAACTTCTGATGAGCGTTCGACTGCACTGGGCCTGTACTCGCTGGAGTTTAGAAAGACGAGGGGGGGACCCCATTGAAACGTACCGAATAATGAAAGGCCTGGATAGAGTGGAGGTGGAGAGGATGTTTCAATGAGTTGGATAGTCTAGGACCACAGGCCAAAGCCTCAGAATAAAAGGACGTACCTTTAGAAAGGAGACAAGGAGGAACTTCTTTAGTCAGAGGGTGGTGAATCTGTGGAATTCATTGCCACAGAAGGCTGTGGAGGCCATCAATGGATATTTTTAAGGTGGAGATTGATAGATTCTTGATCAGTACGGGTGTCAGGGGTTATGGGGAGAAGGCAAGTTGAGAAGGAGAGCTAGATCAGCCATAATTGAATGGCGGAGAAGACTCGATGGGCCGAATGGCCTAATTCTGCCCTGCAACTTTATAAACTTATGAACATATCAGAGTTTTATCACAGAGCAACAGTATTGGATTGGAATCACAGTTCCTGTCTATCATTACAGTTACATTAAGCGTTTTTTAGGTTTGTTAATGGATTATTCACAGGGACATCCTTAACCTTGGTATGCTTTTAATAACTGGCTGGCTATGACCAGACGCTGGATTTCACTGGTTCCTTCATAGATCTCGGTTATGCGAGCATCGCGATAGTGCCTCTCTGCTGCCATGTCCGTTACGTAGCCCATACCTCCGAGAATCTGCATGGCCTAAACAAACGGGGAAACAGAAATCAAACCCAGTTATACAACCGACAACACAGTAAATAAGGCTGGCCTGTTAAATAGTCCAACGTGCATTTCGTAGGGGTTTTATGAGAATCAAGAATATATATTTTTTAATGCTATACTTAGAAGAAGGTAAAAGACACAATCAGGCTCTGTATATTAGGGACATGCTGGGGGGACCCACAAATCTCATTTATCGATTACAAGTCGTTAATTTCTGTAACCATTGCTAGTCAAGGTGTTGGAACATCAATTTCAAGACATTAACAGTAGAAATTAGGGTAGAACGGTGGCGCCGCGATAGAACTGCTGCCTTACAGCGCCAGAGACCCAGGTTCGATCCTGACTACGGGTGCTGTCTGTACGGAGTTAGCACGTTCTCCCTGTGACCGCGTGGGATTTTTCCCCACATTCCAAAGACGTGCAGGCTTGTAGGTTAATTGGCCTCTGTAAATTGTCCCTAGAGTGTGTGGGATAGAACCAGTGTATGGGCGATCGCTGGTCGGCGCGGACATGGTGGGCAGAAGGGCCTGTATACACGCTGTATCTCTAAACTAAACGAAATTCATAGAAAATCACAGTGGGATCCAAGTGAACTGAGCTATATTTCAGGAGCCCAGTTGTGAACAAGGGACGTGAAACTCTGCAAGGAATTTAGAATCAAGTCACTTCAGTAGATTCATTAGGTGAACTGCACTAACACACCTAACTGGAAACAGCTCAACAATATATCTACCAGTAATTCAGAGCAAATTGTGAGTCACTCTGTTGCAAGGATAGAAACTTGTTTCCTCCAACTTACTGTTCTATAAACTCAAATACTTTGAAACATTCCACAACTAACAATGCAAAGGGCACTTTAAAGCTGGCAAGATTACATTTTATAACTTTAAAAATATCCAGGATTTTACACATCAAAACACATAGTTGAAATAACACAGTTGCCAAACTATGATTTATGTACATAAATACATGCAAACTCATCACACACTGCCATATTTGATTATTTGCATTGTGTTTTACAATCTTATTCACAGCAGCCAAGTTATGTTTGAATTGCAAATGCTTGCCAACATCTGTAATGATCTATGAGCTTTATTATAGAATTTACAATTCAGAAATGTGTTACTTAGTTCTGCAACGAGGTTTTATAGTCCACTCGACTCCATTTTATAGCACATTTCTAAAGATTCCCAAAAGCACTTGTGTTATTTTGAAGTACAATTACTGCTTTTCACCCGTTTCCCACTGGTGAAAGTGCCACTTATAACCCATAGTCCGTTCCATAGCCCTCCCGCAATCCTGCACTGAAAGGCAAAATAGATAATATGCTCAGACTCTCATACCCCTCAGCTTCCGATTTGGCACATGAGTATTCTTAACTGACAGTGAGTTACATATTCGTAGATCATAGTAAAGTACAGGCTCTTTGGCTAACAATGTCTGTACTGAACACAATGCTAAACTCTCTCAGAGAATCTCTGCAAACAGCAGATCTGTTTCAATTGTTCATCCCAGTTTGGCAAAAGAATAAATCAGGGAAGGTAGTGCATCCGTGGATAACAAGGGAAATCAGGGATAGTATCAAAACAAAAGATGAAGCATACAAATTAGCCAGAAAAAAACAGCCTACCAGAGGACTGGGAGAAATTCAGAGTCCAGCAGAGGAGGACAAAGGGCTTAATTAGGAAAGGGAAAATAGATTATGAAAGAAAACTGGCAGGGAACATAAAAACTGACTGCAAAAGTGAAGAGAAAAAGATTAGCTAAAACAAATGTAGGTCCCTTGCAGTCAAAAACAGGTGAATTGATCATGGGGAACAAGGACATGGCAGACCAATTGAATAACTACTTTGGTTCTGTCTTCACTAAGGAAGACATAAATAATCTGCCGGAAATAGCAGAGGACCGGGGGTCAAATGAAATGGAGGAACTGAGTGAAATCCAGGTTAGACGGGAAGTGGTGTTAGGTAAATTGAATGGATTAAAGGCCGATAAATCCCCAGGGCCAGATAGGCTGCATCCCAGAGTACTTAAGGAAGTAGCCCCAGAAATAGTGGATGCATTAGTGATAGTTTTTCAAAACTCTTTAGATTCTGGAGTAGTTCCTGAGGATTGGAGGGTAGCTAATGTAACCCCACTTTTTAAAAAGGGAGGGAGAGAGAAAACGGGGAATTATAGACCAGTTAGTCTAACATCGGTAGTGGGGAAACTGTTAGAATCAGTTATTAAAGATGGGATAGCAACACATTTGGAAAGTGGTGAAATCATTGGACAAAGTCAGCATGGATTTACAAAGGGTAAATCATGTCTGCCGAATCTTATAGAATTTTTCGAGGATGTAACTAGTAGAGTGGATAGGGGAGAACCAGTGGATGTGGTGTATCTGGACTTTCAGAAGGCTTTCGACAATGTCCCACATAAGAGATTAGTATACAAACTTAAAGCACACGGTATTGGGGGTTCAGTATTGATGTGGATAGAGAACTGGCTGGCAGACAGGAAGCGGGTAGTAAACGGGTTCTTTTCACAATGGCAGGCAGTGACTAGTGGGGTAGCGCAAGGCTCAGTGCTGGGACCCCAGCTATTTACAATATATATTAATGATTTAGACGAGGGAATTGAATGCACCATCTCCAAGTTTGCGGATGACACGAAGCTGGGGGGCAGTGTTAGCTGTGAGGAGGATGCTAGGAGGCTGCAAGGTGACTTGGATAGGCTGAGTGAGTGGGCAAATGCATGGCAGATGCAGTATAATGTGGATAAATGTGAGGTTATCCACTTTGGTGGCAAAAACAGGAAAGTAGACTATTATCTGAATGGTGGCCGATTAGGAAAAGGGGAGCAACGAGACCTGGGTGTCATGGTACACCAGTCATTGAAAATAGGCATGCAGGTGCAGCAGGCAGTGAAGAAAGCGAATGGTATGTTAGCATTCATAGCAAAAGGATTTGAGTATAGGAGCAGGGAGGTTCTATTGCAGTTGTACAGGGTCTTGGTGAGATCACACCTGGAGTATTGCGCACAGTTTTGGTTTCCTAATCTGAGGAAAGACATTCTTGCCATAGAGGGAGTGCAGAGAAGGTTCACCAGACTGATTCCTGGGATGTCAGGACTTTCATATGAAGAAAGACTGGATAGACTCGGCTTGTACTCGCTAGAATTTAGAAGATTGAGGGGGGATCTTATAGAAACTTACAAAATTCTTAAGGGTTGGACAGGCTAGATGCAGGAAGATTGTTCCCGATGTTGGGGAAGTCCAGAACAAGGGGTCACAGTTTAAGGATAAGGGGGAAATCTTTTAGGACCGAGATGAGGAAAACACACCAATATGTGGGAAAGAACTACAGATGCTGGTTTAAATTGAAGATAGACACAAAAAGGTGACCTGTCTTCTAAAGAAGGGTCTCAACCCGAAACGTCACCTATTCAAATGCTGGAGTAACTCAGCGTCTCTGGAAAGAAGGAATGGGTGACATTTCTGACTTCTTCGGACTGATGTCAGGGGAGTGGGCGGTACAGAGATAAAATGTAGTCGGAGACAGTAAGACTGGTAGGAGAACTGGGAAGGGGGAGGGGATGGAGAGAGAGGAAAAGCAAGGGCTATATGAAGTTAGAGAAGTCAATGTTCATACCGCTGGGGTGTAAGCTGCCCAAGCGAAATATGAGGTGCTGTTCCTCCAATTTGCACTGGGCATCACTGACAATGGAGGAGGCCCAGGACAGAAAGGTCTGATTGGGAATGGGAGGGGGAGTTCAAGTGTTGAGCAACGGGGAGATCAGGTAGGATTAGGCGGACTGACCGCCAATGCCTTCTTCCTTAGCAGACGAAGAAGCATGTCTGTGCCAACCTGCTTCAATTTCTACATGTATTGCAGAAAGCATCCTATACAGATGCATCACAACTTGGCTGAGAGAAATGCAGAGAGTTGTGGATGCAGCCCAGACCAACACATAGAGCAGCCTCCCCTCCATTGATTCCATTTCCATTTCACACTGCCCCCTGGGAAAGCAGCCAATGTAATCAAGGACCACTTACATCACCGTCATTCCCTCTTCTCCCTCTCCCGTCGGATAGAAGATACAAAAGCTTGAAAGCACCAACCAACCAGATTCAGGAAGAACAATTTCCCCACTGCTATCAGACTAGTGAATGGACCTCTCATAAGCTACGGGTGTAGTCCGATCTCTCAACCTACCTCACTGCCGCCCTTACACTTAAAAAAAAATCTGCACTTTCTTTATACCTGTAACATTGTATGTTGTAATACTATATTCTGCACTATGGTTATTTTTTCTCTTTGCACTACCTGATATATGGGTTGTTTGTACTCATGCATGGTATGTTGACTGGATAGTATGCATACAATGTTTTCTCACCCGATCAGTGACAATATTAAAACAATTCCATTATTAACTGCGATTAGACTCCCAAACTAATCACCTCTTTCACACTCCCTTCCCAGAGCTGCTGCCACATAATCCTACTCTTAACTACGCAGGGCGGCACGGTGGCGCAGCGGTAGAGGTGCTGCCTTACAGCACTTACTGCGCCAGAGAGCCGGGTTCGATCCTGGCTACGGGGGCTGTCTTCACGGAGTTTGTACGTTCTCACCGTGACCTGCGTGGGTTTCCCCCGGGTGCTCCGGTATCCTCCCACACGCCAAAGACGTACAGGTTTGTAGGTTAATTGGCTTGCTATAAATGTACAAATTGTCCCCAGTGTGTGTTGGATAGTGTTAATGTGTGGGGATCACTGGGCTCAGACACAGTGGGCTGAAGGGCCTGTTTCTGCGCTGTATCTCTAAACTAAACTGAACCAAACTACACCTCATTTGGTTATTCTGTTATTGCACACCAGGGTTATTTTCTACGCGACTTTAGATTGCACTACAATCTCTGCACCATCTGCTGTTTTGCATTTGTCATTGTATTTATTACTTTACTTGTTAACTTTATAGTTTACGCTATAAGCTTCATACGGACAAGGAATTTCATTGCACCCTGGTGTACATGACAATAAACAAATCGAATCTAGAGATAGACACAAAAAGCTGGAGTAACTCAGCGTGTCAGGCAGCATCACTGGAGAAAAATAGGTGAGGCTTCAGACTCAACATAATCCTTCTTCAGACTCAACATAATCCGACCTGAAACGTTAGCTATTTTTTTCCTCCAGAGATGCTGCCTGTTACTCCAGTTACTCCAGCATTTTGTGCCTATATTTGGTATGAGCCAGCATCTGCAGTTCCTTCCTGCACAATCTAATATAGAAGGAACTGCAGATGCTGGAAAATTGAAGGTAGACAAAAGTGCTGGAGAAACTCAGCGGGTGCGGCAGCATCTATGGAGCAAAGGAAATAGGCAACGTTTCGGGCCGAAACCCTTCTGGGTTTCGGCCCGAAACGTTGCCTATTTCCTTCGCTCCATAGATGCTGCCGCACCCGCTGAGTTTCTCAGGCACTTTTGTCTGCCTAATATAGAGTGTCTTTCTTTTGAAGGAGGCTACTTTGGCCAATCTAACAATTTCACTGGCTTGTCAGGAAACGATGCTGATGTCAAAAACATTTTTGCGTTTTACCTCTTCCTATTTGTATTACCGCACAATTATTTAAATTTAGTTTAGTTTAGAGATACAGCGCAGAAACAGTCTGCGATCCCCGTACACTGGCGCTATCCTACACACTGGGGACAATTTACAATCTTTACCATAGCCAAATAACCTACAAACCTGTACATTTTTTTGGAGTGGGGGAGGAAACTGGAGCACCCGGAGAGAATCCACGCAGTCACGGGGAGAAGGTACAAACTCCGTACAGACAGCACCCGAAGTCAGGATCGAACCTGTGTCTCTAGCGCTATAAGACAGCACCACTACCACTGCACCACCTCTGGTGCCACCTCTGCATCTTCATCATTTGCAGGCTCTCAGCAGGTTCATTGCTCCAGTCCCAGAGTAAACTATCCAAGCGAATGCATTTTATGATATACTGTAAGTATCTACAGTCAGCATTACGTAACCAAAGAAATAATGAGAGTCAAAATTCAGAAATCAGGGTTATATTCATTCGAAGGAGCTCTGTGTGAACAGAGATTTCATCATTCCTGTGTAATTAATCAAGCTTTCTTGGCAATTGCATTTCATTTCGATTGTTAAGTGTTTCAAAAACCTTTCCTTTTTCTCTTTCAGGTTTTATTAATGTGAGCCGTCAAAATGAATTTCCCTCTCAGTAGAAGTTCCTTTTGTCATTTTTGCACAATTTAGAATTCATTTAAAAAAATAAAATTTGAGCCAAATTTCTCTCATCATCTGTTTCAGAGTCAGTAGAGGATTTAAATAAATTACAGGCAATACATTAGTTAACTCTAGAGAGGCTCTGGCCCATTGACTATTTATAGTTTTTCTTTTTTTATGCTTCAAGAAGCGAACCAATATGCATTAAACAAAAATCACATTTATATCTAATCCAGCAGTAGATAGACACAAAATGGTGCAGTAACTCCATAGGTCAGGCAGCTTTCCTGGAGAAAAAGGATGGGTGACGTTTCTGGTCAGAACCATTCTTCAGTCTTGAGTCATCCATCTTTTTTCTTCAGAGATGCTGCCTGACCCGCTGAGTTACTTCAGCACTTTGTGTTTATCTTCGGTATAAATCAGTGCCTGCAGTTCCTTCCTACACATCTAATCCAACAGGGTTGGTTTTGAAGAAAGTATCCGGGCTGTAAAGCGGAATAACGCATACCCAATAAGCGAGTTTGGTATCCCGAAAAACGCAAGGAAACTTTTGGGATTTGTCAAAGGTCACCGCGATAAACATTCTCGGGTGCTGAGCTGCTGCACGTATACAGAGCTGCGTTTCATCCGTGGTCAGGATCGAACCCGGGTCTCCGGCGCTGCAAGCGCTGTTGAATTGCTACTGGGCCGTCCCCATCCCCTCCCGAGTGTCCCATCCCTGTCCGGGGGCGGCTGGAGATGTCCGCGATGACCCTGGCCTGACTGGACACCGGCCCTGAGCAGTGGCGGACCAGGCTAATTTCCTGTACCGCAGGGTTAACCGACAGCCCTGGACTGACGGGACACAGGCCCGGAGCAGTGGAGTCAGCGCTTCTTCTCCAAAGAAGTACAGGTTTGTAGGTTAATTGGCTTCATTGTAATTGTAAATTGTTCCGTGAGAGAGAGTGAGAGTGAGAGTGAGAGTGAGAGTGAGAGTGAGAGTGAGAGTGAGAGTGTGTGTGTGTGTGTGTGTGTGTGTGTGTGTGTGTGTGTGTGTGTGTGTGTGTGTGTGTGTGTGTGTGTGTGTGTGTGTGTATATCGCTGGTCGGCTCGGACTCAATGGGCCTGTACAGTAAACTCACATCTGAGAGATGATGTCTGAACGCCTCCAAGTCAGAACCCTACCCCAATGTTGTGCTCACCTATCATATTATTATCTGACAATTGTATTTGATTTTCTCTTTAATTTTAGCTTCTTTGAAGCTTTCAACGCCATTTCTGTTTTAAGTTGAGTGAAGAGATCGGCCCTGTGTATCACAGAGAATCTGCTTCCAAAGAGCATCCCAGACGTGAAGCAAATGCCGAGCATGTTTGGAATTATGTAGGAGTGAAGTCGAGGGTGAAGATGTACAAATGTGAAGGCACATTCACAGAACATTAAGGAGCTAATCGTGCATTTCTAATGGCTTGCCACTTTTCCGACCCTCAATAATTTTAGTGATGAAATCTAACATAATAGCCCAGAAAAACAACGACAGGATACAAACTTTGAAATACGTGCACATAGAACTTTCATAGGATTTCACTGTTCTCCAAAATATTCACCAGGTATCAGAGTGGGCAAATGCCGCCAGCATTGCTCTGTAACTAGACGTGCAGAGATGGGGAGCAAGAACTGAACCATTCTACTATCTGAAGAAGGGTCCCGGCCCGAAACGTCACCCATCCTTTTTCTCCAAAGATGCTGCCTGACCAGCTGAGTTACTCCAGCACTTTGTGTCTACCTTTGGTATAAACCAGCACCTGCAGTTCCTTTTCACCCTCTACCTTACTGGAAACCCTCAAACTATCTTTAATCGGACTTCACTGGACTTTAACTTGCACTAAACGTTATTCCTTTTATCCTGTATTTGTACATGGAGAATGACTTGATTGTAATCATGCATAGTCTTTCTGTTGACTGGATAGCACCCAGCATAAAAGCTTTTCACTGCACCTTGGTACATGTGACAATAAACTAATCCAAATCATCTATATCCCATTAGACGCGTACCCTAACCATACTACAAATTCTGATTAAAATCAGAACTAGGGAATCAGATGAGGAACTCATTGCACGGGGAAATTCTGGTGAGAATTAGCAGCCACACCCTATATGGGCACACCATTTTACCACAAAATGCTATAACTGACCTAATGCATGTTGCAATCAAAACTAGGCAATGAAGAACCTCAACACTTACTTTATGAGCGATAGATGTTGCAGCCTCTGATGCTGCCAGTTTGGCCATTGCAGCTTCCTGTAAATGAGGAGGGAACATGTCAAAGCATCAGTAGCATTTTAATGCACGCACAATTTATACATTATGTTCAGACTTCACTGCCAGTTTCAACATTTATATTAATGCTAATATTAAATATACTCTGCAACTATTTGAATACATTTCTACCCCGCTTTAAGTGGCAGGACTGGATCCGGAGAACGTGATGATGCCTTGCTCCCAGGTTCCCGTTTCTTGGGTAAGAGACTCAATTCTACTGTTTGATGAATTCTGCAGTTGTAGCAACAGTGAACCAACTGCACAAGTGCCAAGGCTCTTCATGTTTTTTTTTACGTTCAAAAGCTTTTGATCATCACTTTCCGTTTCTGGCCAGTGTTTGTCCCACAGGTCTGTACAGATGGTCTTGGATGCTTAGTAGGTTTGAAGCTGGAATAAAACAGTAGCAGGCGGGCGGCAGCTCTCTGTATGCACTATCAGTGTTTCTTGCAGTGGCACCATCTCATTTACTTTACAGCAAGTCAGGGCTGCCGTTAGTTATACAGCGTTATTAAATAGACAAGAGGATGCATTGCCTTTAACTATGTGTCTATTTCCCCCCCATTAAGTGGTACACTGCAACCTGGAATGCTCTGTGTATTTAGCAGCCTATTAAGAAAAACATAAAACCTTATGAAGACAATACAAAATGTCAGAGGTTCGTTAAAGTGACAGGCGCTACAATAGCTCCTGAAACTAGAGCTGACAAATACCAGTCAATTAACAGGTTTGAACGTATTAAAATTATAAATAGAAAACTGGTAAAGTAGTAAAATGTAATATACAGCTTTTCAAGATGATCACAAGGGCGTATAATAAATCGTGACCAAGCCGTGATTTCCTTAGAAGGCTTAAGAAGTCCAGCTTGTCCCCAAACAACCCTCGCTAACTTCTACAGATGCACCGTGGAAAGCATTTTATTGGATGCATCACAGCTTGGTTTGGGAACAGCTGCATCTCAGATGGCAAGAAATTGCAGTGATGCAGCCAGACCATCACACAAACCAACCTCCCTTCCATTGATTCTATTTACGGCTCATGCTGCCCCGGCAAGGCCAGCAGCATAATCAAGGACTCTTCTCTCCTCTCCCATCAGGCAAAAGGTATGCACATTATGCACAAAACGCACACCTCCATATTCAAGGATAATTTCTTCCCAGCTGTGACCAGGCGACTGTATCATCCTACCACAACCAGAGAGTGGTGCTGAACTACTATCTACCTCATTGGTGAATCTCAGACTATCTTTGCAATCATGTATTGTCTTTCCACTGACCGGTTAGCATGCAACAAGAGCTTTTCACTGTACCTCGGTACACGTGACAAAAAACTAAACTGATTTAAAGATTTATTATGAAACTAAATGGCCGCGTATTCTGCACTTTGATCAGTAACAAAACAAACCCGGAAGTCCGAAACTTTTCAGTCACATTCATCATAAGGATGTGTACTCCACTTTAGTTTTTCTAAATTCGCCCATGAAGACCTTCCACGGTTCAAATGAGCCCTAATTTTCACTTTTCCCCATTTTATTTTAAAGATCAATTTACGAAATAGTCATTATTTGGGTGGAAATTGACATAGTACCTTTGGTGTACCTGAACGTAAAGAGAAACTGAATATTAGCCTTACAGCACCAGAGACCCGGGTTCAATCCTGACTACGTCTGCTGTTTGTATGGGAGTTTGTACGTTCTCCCTATGACAGCGTGGGTTTCCTACGAGATCTTCAGTTTCTTCCCACACTACAAAGGCGGACAGGTTTGTAGGTATATAGGCTTGGTGTAAATATTAAATTGTCCCTAGTGTGTGTAGGATAGTCTTAATGTGCGGGGATCGCTGGTCGGTGCGGACTCGGTGGGCCGAAGGGCCTGTTTCCATGCTGTATCCCTAAACTAAATATTCAGCTTTTAAACTCCCTTTAAATGTGACTAAAATGTCTAGACTCGAACATGATAGAGCTCGAGGGGCTAGTGGAATCAAGGGATATGGGGAGAAGGCAGGCACGGGTTATTGATTGGGGATGATCAGCCATGATTGAGCAAAGGGAAAGATACAGCAGGCAGAATACAGTTCTCTGCTTTGGAATGTAACATGGTACAATGTCTGCAAAAGGTAGAAGTGAATTGGCCAGTACCCCAGCTTATAGGAGGACCGTTCAAAAGCCTGATAACAAAGGGGAAGAAGCTGTTCCTGAATCTGGTGGTGCGTGCTTTCGAGCTTCTGTACCTTCTGCCCGTCTGGAGTGGGGAGAGGTGGGAATGACCGGGATAGGAAAAGTGTGGAGTTCAGGGAGAAAGTAATGGCCGGAAGCTTGTGGCCCACCATTTGGCAATTGATCAGCCATGATCATATTGAGTGGCGGTGCAGGCTCGAAGGGCCGAATGGCCTACTCCTGCACCTAATTTCTATGTTTCTATGATCACAATGAATGGCGGTGCTGGCTCGAAGGGCCGAATGGCCTCGTCCTGCACCTATTTTCTATGTAATGCTGGTCAGGAGCTGCAAAGAAACAAATGCCAGAAATTGTAAACATTGTCTTAGATGAAAGCGCTCACAAAGTAACCACTGAGGCATTCGATCAAACATTGCAAGATCTTAGACACAATAATAATTTAATGGGAGGTGTTACTTCAGTGTTAGCTGAAAATTTTGATCAAACGTGAGCAGTAATTTTACAAAGCAGATGGGACCGAGCAGATGAATTAAAAGCCTGTATTAAAGCATCACATAACTTGGAAAATGTTAAACAATCACACTTGAAGAGCAACATGCGGGGGCATTTGTCAAGCAATCCAACTGCGAGAATTTGCTTTGAATTGACTGAAATTAGGAAATGTGGAAATTAAACAGTAAAGCTCAGCAGGAACCATTTTGATGAAATGCTTGGGCCGAATTGCAGCATCCCTTCATGATCTGATGCACGCTGCTTTCACAAATGTCACCCAATGCTATTTGAATCATCAATGGTTGTGTGAAGGAGCAGTGCAGTGCGGGCCAATGCAGTGCAACAATGAAGTCTCAAAGAGGCTGTCTGCTTTCAAAGTCTCCAAGAAAACCTATACAATATAAATCCACTAACATGGTGACAGATATTGATGAGGCTCTACATCTTCCTGTTTAATTTTTAGACACACTACATAACATAATCATAAACTAAACTCGTGAGAGGAATAGATCGGGTAAACGCAGTCTTTTGTCCAGAGCAGGAATCGATAACCAGAGGGCATGCTTTAGTTTAGAGATACAGCGTGGACACAGGCCCTTAGACCCACCGAATATGTGCCGACCAGTGATCCCCGCACACTCACACTATCCTACCCTAGCGGGGCCAATTTACATTTATTACATGCCAGTTAGTCAACAAACTTGTACGTCTTTAGAGTGTGGGAAGAAACCGGAGTTCCCGGCGAAAAACCCGCAGGTTACAGGGAGAACGTACAAACTCCGTACAGACAGCACCCGTAGTCAGGATCGAACCTGGGTCTCTGGTGCTGTAGAGCAGCAACTCTACCGCTGCACCACCGTGCCGCGTACAAACAATGGGTTTAAGATGAGGTGGGAGGATTTCATAGGAATCCGATGAGTAACTTTTTTTACACAAAGGGCTGTGAGTGTATGGAACGAGCTGCCGGCGGAGGTAGTTGAGGCAGATACTTTCATAACATTTAAGCAGCATTTAGACAGGGAACCAGAGCCCTCGGAGGAAAACCACGTGGTCACTGGAAGGATGTGCAAACTCCGCAGAGACAGCACCTGAGGTCAGGATCGAACCCTGGTCTCCTGCGCTGTGAGGCAGTGGCTCTACCAACTGCACCACTGGGTCGCCCCGGAAGCACAAAGTACTTTATATTCCATTAAAGACAAAGAGTCCTTTGAAAAGATACAGTGCACTTAAGTTGACTACTAAAAATGCCAAGATACAAATTGCATGAGACGATGCAGTGAAATAACGGTCCAGTTGACACATTTCACAGAAATCCTCTCTCAATTCTAATGCCTCCAATCCACATAATGGGCTTTTCTGATGTAATATAAAACCGACCCAGACAATCAGCCAGCCTCTCAACCCTTTGCAAGTCAGTCTATAAACGACAAAACAGTAATGATACAGATTTAGATGTTTTCACCAATTAAATTCATTCTGGGTAGATAAGGCATAGTTTGACCTTGAATCCCAGATGCAGCTTTAAAAACATCGACTTACTGTGAGTGTGTTATCTCCTTGATCACATATAATCCAAATAACAATCAGAGCATCTGAACTGCTCTGCTGCTAAGAGACATTACATTGTAAGAAAACATTACCCTTCTAATCCAAATGTAATACTGGAGGACGTAGGAAAGACATGCTCTCTGTTAGATCATAGGAAAGAGGCGCAGGATCTGACCATTTAGCCCCTCGAGTCTTCTCTGCTATTCAATAAACTTGCAGCTGATTCTGATTATTGCTCTCAATTCACCTTTCTAATCCCTTTAACCCTTAATTTCCCTTTGGCCTAAAAATATTTCCAGACTTTTAGGCCCAAAATCCACGGCGGCAAGGTTTGCAGCGGTAGAGTTGCTGCTTTACAGCGCCAGAGACCCGGGTTCGATCCTGACTACGGGTGCTTGCGGTACGAAGTTTGGGCGTTCTCCCCGTGACAGCTATGGTTTCCTACGAGATCTTCAGTTTCCTCCCACACTCCAAAGACGTAGGTTAATTGGCTTGCTATAAATGTAAATTGTCCCTAGCGTGTGTAGGATAGTGTTAGTGTGTGGGGATCTCTGGTAGGCGCGGACTAGGCGGGCCGAAGATACAGTGCCTGTTTCCGCACTGTATGTCTAAACTTAACTAAATGAAACACCTTGAATATGACTTGGAATTTGGACCTTTCAGGGAACTAGAGAATTCCAAAGATGAAAATTCTCAGAGAAAAACTTACTCCCACTGTCTAGCATGAGACTATGTCCCCTGGTTCCAGATTCCCCATCAGGGGAAACATCCTCACTTCATTCAATGAATCTTGACGCAAAATGCTGGAGTAACTCAACGGGTCTTAAGTATGGAAGCCTGAGGTTTCCTTGAAGCTGCTCATGTAGCTTAGTTTAGAGATACAACCCGGCCACCCAAGTCCACATCAATCATTGATCACCCATTTATACTAGTTCTATGTTGTCCCAATTTGTCATCCACTCCCTACACATTAGATGCAATTTTACATTGGCCATATAGCCTACAAACCAGCATGTGGTTAAGATGTGGGAGGAAACCGGAGCACCCAGAGGAAACCCACGCGGTCATAGGTAGAATGAGAAAACTCCACACAGACAGCACTGGAGGTTAGGATCGAACCCAGGACTCTGCCCCTGTTCTAGCAGAATTTAGAAGGGAAACCAAAGGGAAAGCCTTTATAATGACCGGTACAGTACACAGTAGTGTTCATAGCAATCTATAATTGTGCCTCTTTATCATGGATGAATACAACATCCAGTTTGGTTTAGAGATACAGCGGGGAAGCATGCCCGTAGTCAGGATCAAACCTGAGTCTCCGACGCTGTGTGCGCTGTAAAGCAGCAACTCTCCCGCTGTGCCATCGTGCCACCCAGATCTCTGTATCTCTGCTGGCTCTTTGAAAAAGCTATCATTCCATATAATTTCTCCTTAGCCTTAGAGTTATCCCCTTTCCAAATGCACACATTCAATTGATTCATGAAAAGCTCTGTTGCAACTGCTTCTGTAACTCTTTTCAAAGACAAGATCACCAAAGGCCAACTGTTATTCCAAGCCAAAGACAGACAAAAAACGCTGGAGTAACTCAGTGGGTCAGACAGCATCTCTGGAGAAAAGGAATAGGTGACGTTTCGGGTCGAGACCCTTCTTCGGTTTAAACCAGCATCTGCCGTTCCTTCCTACACATACCTATCCCATAGCTTTTACACAGAGAGTGGTGAATCTGTGGAATTCTCTGCCACAGAAGGTAGTTGAGGCCAGTTCATTGGCTATATTTAAGAGGGAGTTAGATGTGGCCCTTGTGGCTAAAGGGATCAGGGGGTATGGAGAGAAGGCAGGTATGGGATACTGAGTTGGATGATCAGCCATGATCATATCGAAGGGCCGAATGGCCTACTCCTGCACCTATTTTCTATGTTTCTATGTTTCTAAGCCGCTGTTATTCAAAGACAGGAACGCACACAGAAAAAAAGGATCAATCATGGCAATGGTATTCACTGATGGAAGAGAGAACAGATCACTCATTCAGAATAACTAAAAGAAGAAAGATTTTCAGAATAGCTCACCATATTTCCTAAAGGCCATAGGCAGGTGAAGCCTGCAAACATTTAAAAAAAAAATCATATCTATGGAAGAAAATAACTCTTGGAAATAGTTAATGTCCATAAAAATACATCACTGATCTGAACGGTGGGTGAGCCTTGAATGTGAAAAGAGCGTTGTTGCTTAGAATTGTGAGTTGTGCTTTCTAACGAGAGGCCCAAGTAGATGGATCCGACCCAAAACGTCCCCTATTCCTTTTCTCCAGAGGTGCTGCCTGACCCGCTGAGTTACTCCAGCATTTTGTGTTCATCTGAAAAAAAAGGTACCGATGGATGCAAGGCATTACTTTACAGTGCAGTCTAGAATGTGAAGTTGCCTTTGCCTTGGGTTAAAGTCAAGGGGCAGGGGCAGGGGCACCGGGGAAGAACCTGGCGAGGAACGTTGTCTCTTCTAAAACACAATGGTCATGCAGCAAAGTATCTCTCGAAAATGAAAGTAATAGAAGCACAAGTCAGCTTTTCCAGACTGAAGAAGTCACGACCCGAAACATCACCCATTCCTTCTCTCCAGAGATGCTGCCTGTCCCGCCGAGTTACTCCTGCATTTTGTGTCTATCTTCAATTTAAACCAGCATCTGCAGTTTCTTCCTACAGATTAATTTGGACTGCAGCTTGCTACTTATCATTCATCTCTTTTTTTGAATAGGGGCATTGCATCTGCAGTTTTACAATTGCTAGCACCACTCAAGAAGCTGGAACATTTTAGAAAATCACCATAAATATCATAAACTGGGTAAATATCATAAACTGGGTATTCAAATGATGTCACGCGCTCTAGACGGCTGTGCCGACGCATGAAGACGCGTGATGATGCGCGCGACCGTCGTGCAACCGTCGCACGTCAGTCACTACCGGCCTGTCACGTAAATGACGGCCAAGTGGGACAGGCCCTTGAGAGCTCTGCAAATGTAATCTCGCGCAGGGAGGCAAAATTCCACTAACACGGTCTTCTTAAGTAATTATGGTCCCTTGCTGTAGATGAAAAATGTGCAGGTGCAAGCATGGTAGCACAAAACAACTCATGAACAAATTTGAAGGACATAAGAAATTGCAGATGCTGGAATCTTGAAAAAAAAAACAAAGTGCTGGGGAAACTCAACGGGTCAGGCAGCATCTGTGGCGGGAATGGACAGGCAACATTTCAGAGCAGGACTCTTCTTCAGACTTCAGATCTCCTTTAACTATTTCTCCTCTCACATTAAACCTAGATCCTTTAGCTTTAGTGTGTAGGAAGGAACCGCAGATTATGATTTATACCGAAGATAGATACAAAGTGCCAGAGCAACTCTGCGGGTCAGGCAGCATCTCTGGAGAAAAGGAATAGGTGACGTTTCGTGTCGAGACCCTTCTTCGGTTTAAACCAGCATCTGCAGTTTTAGACTCCCCCACCTTTAGAAACTGAAGAATAAATTTAACTAAATAAACTTCCCTCCACACCATGACAACTCAAATTGTATCTCAGTGTGCCAGTTTGCCCCAAATAATGGACTGGAGCAGTAATCGAATCTTCAGTCAGCTTTCATTACGTTTCCAATAAGGGATGCTACCTGTGGTTATTGAAGCAGGCTTTATCTTGTCCCTTAAGGAGGGGATCCATCTTCTGTTTCGAAACCCCTTTGCAAAATACTGTCACCCGTTTTGATAACTGTTGCGCAGCTAAATTCTGGATGAGTAGGAAGGAA
Organism: Amblyraja radiata; assembly: GCF_010909765.2. Taxonomy (NCBI): domain Eukaryota; kingdom Metazoa; phylum Chordata; class Chondrichthyes; order Rajiformes; family Rajidae; genus Amblyraja; species Amblyraja radiata. Next base: position 29,550,329 of record NC_045980.1, on the reverse strand, counting down.
CTGCAGATGCTGGCTTATACCGAAGATAGACACAAAGTGCTGGAGTAACTCAGTGGGTCAGGCAGCATCTCTGGAGAAAAGGAATAGGTGACATTTCGGGTCTGAACCCTTTTTCAGACTGAAGTCTGAAGAAGGGTTCCGACCCGAAACGTCACCTATTCCTTTTCTCCAGAGATGCTGCCTGACCCGCTGAGTTACTCCAGCACTTTGTGTCTAAAATTCTGGATGACGTTGATCACACTGAGCTTGCCCCTTTCATCACAGAGACCTTCTGCCAGTGGGTAGCCACTAAATGCTGGAGTAACTCAGCGGGACAGGCAGCGTCTCTGGAGGGAAGGAATGGGTGACGTTTCGGGTCGAGGCCCTTCTGCAGTTCTTTCCTACACACATCTTCTGCCAGTAGGCTGTGCTATCTATCCGCAACACTCTGAATCTCTGCCTTGGATTTGAAAAAGTTTCCAAAGGGGGGCACATCACAAGGAAATGTTTAAAAAAAACAATGTTATGCCTATGTTCCCTAATATTAATTTGTGCTCAGATCATTAATGCATCATTCCACAATGTGTGTTGAGATAAACAAAAACTTGAAGAATATAATCCTTACAAGCTTACTTAAACCTGGAGTATTATGATTTCTATATTCTGTCTGTGGAAGCTTAGGCAAGAAAGATCAATGTTCCTGCTGTTCCTGGTTTCTTTTCGGCAATTCTATACAAAAGCCTTCAGATGGATGCCTTGGTATTATCTACAGTTCACGCTGGTATGGACTGAATAGCTTCTGACACAAAGAGGCCTCTGTAAAATTCAATGGCATGCTCAAGAAAAAATAGAGACTTAACTTGACTAAGCTCTATAGATTTTTGTAATGAATGGTGGTGGTGGTTCTGTTAAATCGGAACATTTGCTGGGGAACTCCGAGGCTTCTTATCTGCAGACAAGCAGAAGGGATGTGGTAGATTCTAAGGCAACAACAGGTAAGGAGGTGGGAAAGTTTGGGGACAGTGCTTCTTTAACAACTGCAGGTGTTTGTAAGTGATTTAACACACAGCTGCCTCCCGAGCACACAGCTGAGGATGACAAAGGAACAATTATACAGGGGTATCATGAGGGCAGCTGTGCATTGTGACTGGGCACAAAGCCAGAGCAGATGGTTGTTCAAAGTTGTGTCTTTAGGAAAAAGCCATGAACAGAAGACAGCTACTTAGATCATTTTACATTTGCATGATGATTGACTTAATGAGTTATGGATCACTGTGCTTGCTCTGTTTTAGTTTTAAAGATTCATTCACAGGATGTGCATGTCATGATCAAGGCCAGCAGTAATTGCCCATTTCGAATCTTCCTTGAGAAGATGTCAAAGAGTCCGAGCTGATCGGCACAGAAACAGACCCTTTGGCCGACCACATCCATTGCAACAGGGCGCAGCGGTAGAGTTGCCACCTTACAGCGTCAGAGACCAGGGTTCCATCCTGTCCACGGCTGCTTGTCTGTATCATGGCGTTTGTACGTTCTCCCCGTGACCTGCGTGGGTTTTCTCCAGGATCTCCGGTTTCCTCCCACACTCTCCCACAAGACGCACAGGTTTGTGGGTTAATTGGCTTAGTACAATTGTAAATTGTCCCTCGTGTGTGTGTAGGATAGTGTGAGTGTGCGGGGATCGCTGGTCGGCGCAGACTCAGTGGGCCGAGGGGCCTGTTTTCACTCTGTATCTCTAAACTAAAGTAAACTTTTTGTCTCTCTACATTGATCCCATTTGTTCCATATCCTTGCTTTTTTTAGTGCCTGTCTAAACCTCTCTCAAATGTAGTGACTGCTTCCGACTTCACCACCTCTTCTGCCGTGAATTTCAGAGGTCTACCATCAAAGGGATCTACAGGAAACGCTGCCGCCTCAGAGAGACAGCTAATATAATTAAAGATACACACCACTCTCATCTGTACCACATTCTCATCTCATTGGGAATGTGGTCGAGGCGCCTGAGAACCGTGACCTCCAGGTTCAAGAACAGCTTCTTCACATTAACCATCAGGGTACTGAACTACATTGCACAACTCTAACTACAACCCTACCTCAGCAACAATCTACAGTGGGCTTTGTTTAGGTTGCACAACGTACTTCAGTTTATTTATTTTTAGTTTCAAGATAGTGTAGAAACAGGCCCTTCGGCCCACCGAGTCACGCCGGCCAGCGATCGATCACCAGTATACTAGTTCTATACTAGTAAACAAAAGCATTTCACTGCACCTCGGTACAATAAACTAAACGAATTAACCTCATCTAAGTGAACATTATGTGAGGAGAAATCTTTGTTAAGAAGCAATAAATTACTATAAACTATCCTGTTAGTGACAAGAAATTGGCCACAGCCTTCAATTCCCTGAGATCCTGGAAAGGCCTCCAATACAGCAATTTATGCATACATCAGTGTTTATTTTGTGAACCAGGTTTCAGTGCAATCTAAATATAAATTAATGGAAATGTTCCACCCACCCCTAGCTTATTTGAAAATGCAACAATGGACCTCACATCCCCTCATACTGCACTGACAAACTATTATACTGAAGTTTATATTTGACAATTTCAGTTTTTATTATCGGATTTAATCTGGTCCTGAGGAAATTGGTATTCCAGTCAACTAAGCACAGTTAATATTTTGCTGACAATTCTGAACTCTGAAATATCTCAGTATCTGTTATGTATACAATGCCAAGGGAGCATATTGTCTGCATTGGTTGATTATTTTGCTGATGGGTTTCCTGAATTGGTCGACAGTAGATAAGTTGAACAGTTAATTACAACCTCCTAGCAATTTTCAGTTGCAACTTTACTAATTTGATTTCAGAATTTCATTGCACCCTCTGTAATGTGTTTCCAACTCCACTATTTTCTAGATAAGACACAAAAAGCTGGAGTAACTCAGCGGGACAGGCAGCATCTCTGGAGAGGAGGAATGGGTGAGGTTTTGGGTCGAGACCCTTCTTCAGACTGGTTAGGAATAAGGGAAACGAGAGATATAGACGATGATGTCTTTTCTGGGCTCTGCCCCTATGCATCCTCAATTATTGTTGCTCTGCCGTTAACAGTCTTGGGCCTGAACCCTCCAATAACCCCTTAAAGTGCCACTGCATCCTTTAATATGTTCCTTTATGACTCTTCCCCTTTCGTTTCATTTGGCTCTCCTGCTCAATAACACTTGCATGTAATACAATTTTCTATATTAAAAGCTGCTATAATGATGTACGTTATTGTCACAGTGAAGATCTAGGGGAAAGATGATTTTCTAAACGCTTTCAGTACTCACCTGAGATGCGATGAAAGCAATACTTGGGAATGAATAATATCCCCACAGAGTGCGACATGTGGAATGAGGACACAAACATTCTGTTCAAACTCGTTATATTATTAAATAACCCTATTCCCTCTTCTGATAAAATTCTGCCAGTTTGTATTCATTCCTCGAGTAAAGTAGGAACCAAATTGGAACTAAACAGATATATCTTTTCAATCCACTCGATTCTTTGCTCTAACGGTAAACCCTCTATACCGGAAAGTCAAACCTATTTTCTCAGGTGTATAAGTAAGCATAAGCAGGGACTACCATTCAGCCCATCTAGGGTGACATGATGGGGCTGATCATCATTTCTCTGCTCCATCACCATTTCCCTTGAATCTTCCAAGATCCAAAAAATTATTAATCTCTATTTTTGAATGCAATCAATGACCATGCAACTGGCAATCAGGTTATCAGGTAACTGAACCATCCTCCCACAACTAGATAGCAGTTCTTGTGGGTTTTCTCCAGATGTTCCGGTTTCCTCCCACACTCCAAGGTCATACAGGTTTGTAGGTTAATTGGCTTTGGTAAAAATCGTAAATTGGCCCTACTATGTTGGATATTGCTAGTGTACAGGGGTGATCGCTGTACGAAGAAGGGTTTCAGCCCGAAACGTTGCCTATTTTCTTTGCTCCATAGATGCTGCTGCACCCGCTGAGTTTCTCCAGCACTTTTGTCTACCATCATTAATTATCTCTTTCCAGTTGCTACAGAATTAGACCTACACGGCCTGCACCTAGATGATTCCTCAACGTATTGATCCAGAAGTCAATTCTTTTTCTCTCTCTCTCCATCATTCATCAAGTAGAAATTTCTTATTCGAGGCAGTTAACCGAAAGAGAAACAAGTTGTCTCTAGCAGCAACGTGTGAACAATAATGGAATTTACAGAAATAGCTTTCAATCATACTTTGCAATGTCACAACTTTGAAATTGATCATTCCTTTTCCTTTCAGCAATGAGTGTTTTGTTATTATTGTGAGCAGGGCAGATCAGGAGCAATTCCGTCCGGGGGGGGGGGAACACCCCGGCATTCGAATTTTCCATTTTGTCAGATTGCAACAAAAAAAAAGATGTTTTCTGTGTATTGTATAATTGCAGCTGTGTTTCTGTAGAATGCAGCATTGTAGCTTTGAAGATTATGTCAGAAATAATCAATTGCTTGCTCAGTTCAAAACTGCTCCCTCTTTCGTCAAAATAAAAGGAACTCCACTATTTTTGTAAATGTGATTAAACGGTAACCAAATTCCACATCCCATACATTACTTATTAAGTTTAGTTTAGAGATACAGGCCGGAAACAGGCCCTTCGGTCCACCGAGTCCGCACCGACCAGCGATCCCCGCACATTCACGCTGTCCCACACAGACTAGGGACAACTTACACTAACACCAAGCCAATTAAGCAATGTACGTCTGGGAGGAAACCGAAGATCTCGGAGAAAACCCACACAGGTCACGGGGAGAACGTACAAACTCTGCACAGACAGCACCCGTCGTCGGGATCGAACCCGGGTCTCCAGCGCTGCATTCGCTGTAAGGCAGCAACTCTACCGCTGTGCCACCGTGACGCCCCCTGGGGGGGGGGCACATCTCAGTGCACATTCACCATGTGGATTTATTCCCGATGCCCCGGTTTCCTCTCACATCCTGAAGACACGCGGGTTTGTGGGATAATTGGCCTCTGTAGATTCAGGGACAGTTTCTACCCAGCTGTTATCAGGCAACTGAACCATCCTACCAACAACGAGAGGCCATAAGGTCAAAAGGAATAATAGAATTAGGCCATTCGGCTCATCAAGTCTGCTCTGACGTTCAATCATGGCTGATCTATCTCTCTCTCTCCCAACCCTATTCTCCTGCCTTCTCCCCATAACTCCAGACACTAGAGCAGCCCTGAGCTACTGTCTACCTCATTGGAGACCCTCGGACTATCTTTGATTGGACCTTATCTGGCACTTATCATGTATCAGTACACTCTCGATTATAATCATGTATTGACTTTCCGCTGCCTAGCTAGCACGCAACAAAAGCTTTTCACTGTACCTCGGTACACGTGACAATAAACTAAATTAAACTGAACTCTGTAAATTGCCCCCAGTGTGTAGGGAGTGGATGTGAAAGTGGGATAACACGGAACGATTGTCAACAGGTGATCCATGGTCAGTATGGAGTTGGTCGCCTCAGGCCCTGTTTCCATGCTGTATCTTTAAACTAAACTAGTCATATTTCCTAGGTGGGACACAGTGGTGAATTACAATAAGGTATCCTGCTGCAGAGGGATCTCTGTCACATCCTATTTCATCCTTACCCAAAGTTAACATCCAAGCTGTCTCAAACTAAAAGTTGGGCAGCACGGTGGCGCAGCGGTAGAGTTGTAGCCTTACAGCTCCAGAGATCCAGGTTCGATCCTGACTACGGGTGCTTGTCTGTACGGACTATGTACCTTCTCCCTGCGACCACGTGGGTTTTCTCCGGGTGCTATGGTTTCTTCCCACAGTCCTGGACGTACAGATTTGTAGGTTATTTGCCTTATGTAAAAATTGTAAATTGTAGGATAGTGCTGGTGTATGGGGTGATGGCTGGTCGGCGTGGAGTCGGTGGGCCCTAAGGCCTGTTTCCACGCTGTATCTCTGAGGTTTACAGTCTAAAGCAGTTTAAAATGAAGATCGAGGGTAACAGCTCAGATTGATGTTCATCAGAGGTAATTGCAGTTTCATTGTCACAGTGGTGTAGAACAAATGCCTCGGCACAAACTAAATTAGGATATTCTGGAAATAAGAGAACTATTTTTTACAGCACGCTATCAGGGAAGCTGCTAATAGCATTTTTTACTATCCAAAAACAGGATTAGAGTGCGAGGGCAGATCTTTAATTGCAAAAACAACATCCAAAAAAAAGCACTTGCAACGAAGGTCATAGCATGGCAAATGGAGCAGAAATTTGGAATGTTATTTCTCCCTCCTAAATAGAAAGACAGACTTACAATTATACTGCACCATTCACAATCTCAGGTTTTAACGTGTTTTATAAACATGTCATTTTAAATTGCAACCGCTGTTGTAGTGTAGGAAGTGTGGCAAGGAATTTGCACGCAAATAATATTTTGTGCTTTTTTTGGGAAGATAATTGTAAAATCATAACTGCAACCCATCGGAGACTGATTAGTTCAGTACAAGACTAACCTGCGCTAACAGTCACACTTTCCTGCACAATCCAACTTGTTATCACACCAGGGATAGATAACACAGTCCTCCAGCTCATTACTGCACCAGTGACTGCATACTCTAACTTGTTGCCACGGGGCTGCACGGCAACGGGTGCGGCCCGGCAGGCAGGCAGGCCCAAGGATACCAGAGGAGCCTTTGTGCAGGCCCTGCACGCCGCGGACCGACGACGACAGAGGACGGCTCGCCACGGACCGAGAATCACTTGCCGCGGACTGTCGACCGGTAAGACTCACATCACGGACTCCGAACACGGGCCCCAGGCCACCGGCAATGACCAGAATCGAGGAGGGATGTGGAACATGTCGGAGTCCCTGGGGGCCGAGGTCACGAACAACAAAGGGGACCCAGAGTTGGGGGGAGGGGGGGGCGGGGGGCCGCCGAGAATGAGACGAAGGAGGAACCAACAATATTTACGGGTACTTTGTAACTTTGTCTTCCCCTTGTGGCGACTCTTTTGTGTACTGTGTATGCAGAAACATAGAATTCCACTGTACCATCACGGTACATGCGACAATGAAGTGTCTGTCTATCTACAGAACCAGCGACTGCATTATTATTCTTGTTACCACACCAGGGATTGCACAGTCCATCTCATTACTACATCAGGGGTCACACTGCCCATCTTGTTGCCACGCTAGGGGCTGCATGGCCTAACTCATCATCGTAGCAAAGACTGCAAAGCCCAACTCATTACCACATCAAATGCAGAATCATAAAATGTACGCATTCTGCATCATTTAATCCCACTCCTCTGTTTCCTTGCTAACCTTTCAAGTTACCTACCTTTGAAAACTATTCCAATTGATTTTTGAAAGTTTCCATGGAATCCCATTTCATCAATCTTCTAAGAAGTGCATACTAAATCATAACAACCTTCTCTGAGGAAAAAGCTTTCCCTCATTTCCACTCCTGTTCTTTTGCCATAGTTTTCTAACGAGCTCTGGTTATCAACCTTGGTTGGCAACAGTGTCGCAGCAGTACAACATAGAAGAATCGAGAAAGCACTTTCGACCATTAGGGAGACTGACAAATACCTCCGGGAACCGCACGGAAACCTTGGGTGGGGCGCAAAGTCTCCAGAGGTTTCCGTTCAGGTTTCCTAAGTGGGACAGGGGCATTCCAATGCTTACAGCACCAGAGACCCAGGTTCGATCCCGAGTACCGAGTGTATACTTTCTCCCCATGACCTGCGTGGGTTTTCTCCGAGATCTTCAGTTTCCTCTCACACTCCAAAGATGTACAGGTATGTAGGTAAAATTGGCTTAGTAAATATTGTCCCTAGTGTGTGTAGGACAGTGTTAATATGTGGGGATCGCTGGTCGATGTGGACCCGGTGGGCCTGTTTCCGCACTGTATCTCTAAACTAAACTAAACCCACTAAAGAAGCAGTTTTCTTCGGTCAAAGCTCCTCTTGTCTTTGAGTGCAAATACTTAGCTTCTCAATGATCTTCCCTGTTCCAGAGAACATTCCCAGCTTCTCCATTCTTCCACTTAAGTGAAATCATCCAGCTCAATATTAATATAATATAATATGTTTTGTTTATAGGGACAGTGCATATTAATGAACATTTGCATGTAAATATGCGAGATTGTAGCCAATCAATAGCTAATTTCCGTCTCTAGTCCCAGGCAAAGGTAGGTGAAGTGTCTTGCCCAAGGACACAATGACAGTACACACTCCAAGCAGGATTCGAACCGGCCACCTTCAGGTTGCCAGCCGAACACTTAGCCCATTGTGCCATCTGTCGTTACTTGAGAACACCTCCAATACCCTCTCTCCAACACTTTAACAAAGTGTGCTGCCCCAGAATTATACACAATGTTGCTAACTTGCTAAAGTTTTAATATAAATATCATGCCTTTGGTGTTCAATGCCCCATTTAAAAAAAAAACAAGATTCTCATATGTTTTCTAAACGTCCTTATCATCTCCCTCTGCCACCTTCCAACTTTACTGAATGCGTATCATGTCTCAGTACACAGGCAGCCCCAACCAAGCAGCATCATTTAAATGATCCACCTTCTTTCTCCAAAATGTCCATCATTTCACATATACACATTAAATTACACCTGCCATATGTTGGCCTATTACACCATCTGTCTCTATTCCGCTGCAACCTGCTACTATTTATTGTATTATCAAATAAACCATCTGCAAATTGATAAATTGAGTAACTAAATTAGTTGCTTCTATTTTATAAATTCTTCACTTTATGCTACCAGTGAAATACTCTTTGAGAATACACACACACACACAATATATATATATATATATATATATATATATATATATATACACACACACACACACACACATATATATACATATATACATACATACATACATATATACATATATATATATATATATATACTTACTACATATAAACACGTAGTTCAATAAACTTCTCAAATTAACTCATTTGTCTACGAGGACCCTTTGCTGATTCTCTATCATACATTTTTATTCCATCATTTTCCAAATAATAAATAATTCTGTGCTTAACAATAAGCTGTGGTAATTTCCATCACTGGTATGAGATCAAAGGGCAATCATTTTGTTTATCCCTTTTCTAGATAGACACAAAGTGCCAGAGTAACTCAGCGGGTGAGGCAGCATCTCTAGAGAAAAAGGATGGTTGACGTTCCGGGTTTGAAGAAGGGTTCCGATCCGAAATGTCACCTATTCCTTTTCTCTTGAGATGCTGCCTAGCCCGCTGACTCCAGCATTTTGTGTCTATCTGAAGGAAAAGGCAGCTTTGGGTGCCACACGAGTTTACAGTGGGTCAGACAGCGTCTGTGGAGAAAAAGGATGGGTGACGTTTCTGGTCGGAACTCTTCTTCAGTAGAAGGGAGGGAACTAGAGGTAGGAAAAGGCCTGAACATATCAGGGCCAGCTACAGATGACCAAGGAAGGGGGCATCCACAATGGCCCATTGTTGGCTGGGGAAGAGGTGATGACAAAGCCATAGAACGATGCAAAGGGGAATTAGTAGGATGGGTGCGGGGGGGGGGGGGGGGGGGGGGGGGAGGGAGGGAGGGAGTGCAGGGGTTACATGAAATTAGATAAATCAATGTTCATACCACTGGGCTGTAGGATGCCATGCAAAATATGTGCTGCCATTCTGCAGTTCCTTTCTACAGAAGGTAATACCTAACTGGGACGTGTAGGAAGGAACTGCAGATGCTGGTTTAAACCGAAGATAGACACAAAATGCTGGAGTAACTCAGCGGGACAGGCAGCATCTCTGGAGAGAAGGAATGGGTGAGGTTTTGGGTCGAGACCCTTCTTCAGACTGGTTAGGAATAAGGGAAACGAGAGATATAGACGATGATGTCTTTTCTGGGCTCTGCCCCTATGCATCCTCAATTATTGTTGCTCTGCCGTTAACAGTCTTGGGCCTGAACCCTCCAATAACCCCTTAACCGTCCAATAACCAACGTTTAATGTCAGGTCTGAAGAAGGGTCTTGACCAGAAACATCACCCATTCCTTCTTTCCAGAGATGCCCCGCTGAGTTACTCCAACCTTTTTGTCTACCTAAGAGAGATAACAGTTTTGAGGTTCATTTTGGAAGGAGGAGAGGAGAAATTTCTTTAGTCAGAGGGTGGTGAATGTGTGGAATTCTTTGAAACAGAAGTCTGTGGAGGCCAAGTCAGTGAATATTTTTAAGGCATAGATATTCTTGATTAGTACAGGTGTCAGAGGTTATGGGGAGAAGGCAGGGGAATGGGGTTAGGAGGGAGAGATAGATCAGCCTTGATTGAATGGCGGAGTAGACTTGATGGGCCAATTGGCCTAATTCTACTCCTATCCCTTATGACCTTATGAAGATCAAAGCCGTGTGATGATTTAACATGAGTTTCTTGTATTACCTTCACATATGATTTTCCATTATCCTTCAACATAGCTGCTCTCCAAGTCAACAAGCGTGCGCTCTCCAGCGCCAGGCCCATATCAGCTAATTTGAACTGTAAACAAAATAAAATTTAAGTCACCCGCACTGACTATTCCAAAGTACAGTTTTTTTTAATCAAAGATGTTGCAGATGTAGGTCAGCATTTGTGCGCTGGGTTTTCACAACAGGAATGGAAGCCTGGAATCTCAGTGATGGATCTTTCAGTCAAATCACAAGTTATTTCCCAAAAGGTCAGTGGGTCACGGTGAATTGGTAGGAATTCTGAACAGAGAATTATAGTGGAACGCGCAGCGCAGAGCATGTTATTTGGGCCACTGCGCCTGTGCTAGTTATTTAGGTGGGGCTACCTAATCAGCTGCCATGTATTATTTGTAGCTTTTAGTAATTATCCACTTCCTTTTTGAACGACAGTGCTAGACACACTTTCCAACTTCCTGTCAGTGACACGTTCCAAGTCGTGACTGGCTTCAAATAAAACTTATTTTTCCACCAGATTCTTTTGCCAATAACCAGAGAAGTCTGGAGCACAGGCTCTCTTTTTTAAACTGCAACAAAGCAATTGAGAGTTTTGATCGTCAAATCTCCTCGTGATCTCAATAGACAATAGACAATAGGTGCAAGTGTAGGCCATTCGGTCCTTCGAGCCAGCACCGCCATTCAATGTGATCATGGCTGATCATCCCCAATCAGTACCCCATTTCTGCCTTCTCCCCATATCCCCTGACTCTGCTATCTTTAAGAGCCTTGTCTAGCTCTTTCTTGAAAGCATCCAGAGAACCGGCCTCCACCTCCCTCTGAGGCAGAGAATTCCACAGATTCACAACTCTCTGTGAGAAAAAGTGTTTCCTCGTCTCCGTTCTAATTGGCTTACCCCTTATTCTTAAACTGTGGCCCCTGGTTCTGGACACCCCCAACATCGGGAACATGTTTCCTGCCTCTAGCGTGTCCAAACCCTTAATAATCTTATATGGTTCAATAAGATCCCCTCTCATCCTTCTAAACTCCAGAATGTACAAGCCCAGCCGCCCCATTCTCTCAGCATATGACAGTCCCGCCATCCCGGGAATTAACCTTGTAAACCTATGCTGCACTCCCTCAATAGCAAGAATGTCCTTCCTCAAATTAGGGGACCAAAACTGCACACAATACTCCAGGTGTGGTCTCACTAGGGCTCTGTACAACTGCAGAAGGACCTCTTTGCTCCTAAACTCGACTACTCTTGTTATAACTTTTAATCTCATCCCTCCTGGGGTCTGTATTTTTCTGCACCTTCCCAAAGACTTAGACATCTTTCCTAATATGTAGCGCCCAAAACTGGACACAATCGTTTGGGAACTTTTTTTTTTTTTAAATCAGCTTTTGCATACATTACCCGTATTATTGAGGACCAGGGGGGTCCTTTGTCTTTCCATCACTAAGGATTTTGGAACAGACCTTCGAGTTTTTATACTCTTGCGGTCTTTTTGCCAGACTATTTTTAACCTCTCCTCATAGTTCCTACAAATTTCATATTTCTTTGGATGAAATTATGTCTGCAATGATTTCAACAAAATTCATCATTCCAACGTGAATGTTTTTACTCCCGCATATTACTTCCATGAGTTTTGAAACCAGTGATATTGTAGAGTAAAACAAAGAACTAAAGGGCTGCGATCCAATCTAAGCCTTGCCATTGTTTTGAAGAAGATATGCCAACGTTGGAAAAAGTCACCAAAATGTATATTTTTGTAATACTAGAGTCTAACTTTGGACCAACTTGCCCACACCAGCAACATGTCCCATCTACACTAGTCCCATCTACACTAGTCCCACCTACTTGCGTTTGGCCCATATCCCTTTAAACCTATCCTAACCATGTTAAAACTGTCCTATCCACTACTAGAGGGTTTAAATTAAAATCTGTAGGTAAATCTCTTGCCGTGTTCACTGAACATCCTTTTTTTTGAAAACTTTCTAAACAACCTAGCGAGGGAGAGAGTCTGATAGTTTCTCCAAATTTATATTTTTGTGAAGGCAGGAGAATGGGGTTGAGAGGGAAAGATAGATCAGCCATGATTGAAAGGTGGGGTAGACTTGATGGGCCAAATGGCCTAATTCTGCTCCGAGAAGTTCCGAACAGAGAAGTGGGTGACCTTCCTCAGGAAAACTCGAGCTGATTTTACCTGTATGGCCTGGAGTTTGGAAATAGGTGAGCCAAACGCCATTCTTTTCTCAGCATAATCCACAGCACAGTCCAGGGCTGCATGTGCGATCCCGAGGGCCTGTGAGGCAATACCAATCCGACCAGCATCCAGTGTTTGCTGAAAGACAAATCGCAAAAATGTCAAAACGAGAAACACTGTTATTCATTTGTGCACCAAGAACAAGAGTTGGACTGGATCATACATGCCTTTAGTCAGCACCAGGTTGTATGCCTATAGAACTGTAGAAGGGGCAGCACAGTGGCACAGTGTTAGAGTTGCTGCCTCACAGCACCAGAGACCTGGGTTCGATCGGTATGGAATTTGTATGTCTCCCTGTGACCACATGTGTTGTCTCCAGGTCTCCCACATTCCAAAGATGTGCAAGCTTGTAGGTTAATTGGTTTCTGTAAATTGTCCCTAGTGCGTAAGAAAGAACTGGTGTCCGGGGGGTGGTTGTATGATCTAAACCTAAACGTCTGTGATGAATTAAGAGGTCAGACGCCAATGCATGCCATCTCCTTCACCACTAATCACCAACACGTCAAGCTGAGAGGCAAAATGCGCTCCATTAATGTCAATGATGGTTGGCTTAAGAATTCTTAGAGGTGCCTCGGGATCCGTTGTCAGAGGATGTGTCACCTCCCGTGGTCCATTCTGTTTCATAGGATAACTCTTGGGCATGAAGGATCAGCTCAGCTGTAAACGTAACTATGTTAATGTGGGCGGGCAGACTTTGCAGTGTGAGGTTCACGTGGCCTGCCACAGCCAAGATGATCGACTCCATTATGGAATGTCCTGACAATTGACAAACTTAATTTCCTCAAATTAAAGGCAAACAAGTTTAGACACTTTGAAGTTAAATTCCTGTCACGTGAGCAAGATGAATAGCTACTTTGGCCATTCCACTCACTCAGAAGATGAAATGATACAGATTCATGAGCAAAGCTGATCTGAGTAAGATGTCAGAAATGGTTCAGTAATATGGAAACGGATCAGTGCATGCAAACTGTAGGCACGGCATCAGGTGCTAATATTGAGGCAAAATATTCAGGCACACTTATGGGCAGCACAGTGGTGCAGTGGTAGAGTCGCTGCCTTATAGCACCAGAGACCCAGGTTCGATCCTGACTATGGGAGCTGTCTGTATGGAGTTTGTACGTTCTCCCTGTGATCACGTGGGTTTTCTCCGAGATCTTCGGTTTCCTCCCACACTCCAAAAATGTACAGGTTTGTAGGTTAATTGACTTGGTTGTAAATGTAAAATTATCCCTAGTGTGCGTAGGGCATTGTTAACGTGGGGGGGATCGCTGGTCAGTGCGGGCTCGGTGGCACGAACAGCCTGTTTCTGCACTGTATCTCTAAACTAAATTAATCTAAACTTAAATGAAAAGTCACACTACATACTATCAGTTCAAGTTAATTATCTGAAAAAGTACTGTTCTTCCGTGTTCTGCACCCTACACATGTTAAAATAATGACCCCCTTGGATATGGTTCCATAATGGTTGGCTATGGTTCCATAAACACTGATCTTCCAGTTACCCATTCAGTAGCTGTCACTGAAGAGTGAAGACTGTTAGTGAACACAATAGGCTATTTGACTCCAGGAAAGAAGCACAAAAATTAAAAAGATGTAGTACGCTGAGATCATTCTTGAAAATATACCAGAATACCGACATAATTCCGCAGTTCATAGAGAATTTGGAACAGAAAATATAGGTTTAAATATAATGTAAAATCATTTATCAAATCTACAACTAAAACTGTTTGACCGCATGTGTGATCTTTGAAGCTTCAATGGTTTATAAATGAAATGGCAGTCATCTCAAGCTCTTGTTTTGGTCTGAAAGCTGGTAAAGTATGTTTACATTTGCAAACTTCTCTCCCTAAACACTAATTAAGCATGGGTTGGTCCCAGACTGCGCTTACTTACAGGAATTAAACTGTGCAGCGGTAAAAGGCTTGGCCAAAATCCACTGCAGCAATTGAAAACGCACAGGTCCATTAAATAGGATAATACTCCTGTTGTTACAAGAGAACATCCAATTTAATATAAGCAAGTCTACACCACAATTCTCTGGAATTGTATAAATCTATCTTCTGAGCCGCAATTACATTCAGCAATTTGTTGCAGGGCATTTATCAAAACAGGAATGGGAAAACAAAATCACAGGAAGTAATTTAGTTAATACTGAAGTCTATTCGCTTATTATGCAGGTAATCTCCCAGCAAGGATTTCTGGGTCTTGTTGCAAAAATACCTGAAAACAATCAAAAGCTCAGCTGTAATAATACAGGACAGCTGAGCTTTTGATTGTTTTCAGGTAAATCCTCTTTGCTGCACACACTATTATTTTTCATTTTACATTTGTCTTTTCATTAGTATAATTGTATTTAGAGATCAGTATACTAAATTCTAGAATGAGCCTCAATACTTAAAAGTTCACATTATGAAAGATTGTATTACATTTCTATAGATGAGATTATCTTTTGAGGAAAAAAAAAGCCAACAGGTAAAATATAATACTCAGGCTGAAACATTCACTCCCACAGCATGCATTTGTGATGGTTACTAAATCGGTTCCAGTATTGTATCCACATTTGTGCGCATACTACACTGGACCATTATCACTGAGGGTGTTAGGGCATGCGTGGCTAAACCAGATAGATACAAAGTGCCCGAGTAACTCAGTGGGTCAGGCAGCATCTCTGGAGAAAAAGGATGGGTGACGTTTCGGGTCGGGAATCTTCTCCAGACTGGAGGAAATCATCATAAGATCATAGGATAGGAGCAGAATTAGGCCATTCGGCCCATCAAGTCTACTCCGCCATTCAATCATGGTTGATTCTCTCCCTCCTAGCCCCATTCTCCTGCTTTCTCCCCATAACCTCTGACACCCGCACTAATCAAGACAGGTTTGATGTCAATGACTGTGCAACATTGACTTGGTACCACCACTGCTATCTGGAGCTTAACATTCCAGCTGAACCCTGCACAGCTGAACATGGGGGGGGACTGTAGGCCAATTTATACATTATCAAATCCATGCAGGTTAATTTCTAATTTATTTCAAATGATTCTTGCTATGATTGTACAAGTGTTCTCTAGAGGGAGTTGTGTGCCAGATGGTGAAATCACTGCTCCAACTTCAGGCTATTATACAAACCAGATGAATCTCGACTGATCTGCATTAGTAGCCATTTCCCATGACAACTGCACTAGAAGAACAAGCAGACATCCAAAGTAGTCAAGAGTGTTTATTGTCATATGTCCCAAACAGAAGGATGAAATTCTTACTTGCTGCTGCACAACATTGTAAACATTGTAGGTACACAAAATTGCTGGGGAAACTCAGCGGGTGCAGCAGCATCTATGGAGCGAAGGAAATAGGCGACGTTTCGGGCCGAAACCCTTCTTCAGACTGATGGGGGGTGGGGAAGAAGGAAGGAAAAGGGGAGGAGGAGGAGGAGCCCGAGGGCGGGCGGATGGGGGGGTGGGAGGAGACAGCTAGAGGGTTAAGGAAGGGGAGGAGACAGCAAGGGCTAGCAAAATTGAGAGAATTCAATGTTAATGCCATCCGGACGCAAGGTCCCCAGACGGAATATGAGGTGCTGTTCCTCCAATTTCCGCTGTTGCTCACTCTGGCAATGGAGGAGACCCAGGACAGAGAGGTCGGATTGGGAATGGGAGGGGGAGTTGAAGTGCTGAGCCACCGGGAGTTCAGGTAGGTTATTGCGGACTGAGCGGAGGTGTTCGGTGAAACGATCGCCCAACCTACGCTTAGTCTCCCCGATGTAAATCAGCTGACATCTAGAGCAGCGGATGCAGTAGATGAGGTTGGAGGAGATACAGGTGAACCTTTGTCGCACCTGGAACGACTGCTTGGGTCCTTGAATGGAGTCAAGGGGGGAGGTGAAGGGACAGGTGTTGCATTTCTTGCGGTTGCAACGGAACCGTAACAACGTAAACATTGTACTCTGTAAATAATATAATAAACGAGAAAAAGTTCACTGTGTGTTTGTATATATATAGTCTAGAAGGGTCTCGACCCAAAACGTCGCCTATTCCTTCTCTCCATAGATGCTGCGCATTTTGTGTCTATCTTCGGTGCGATAAATATATTACACCGAAGATAGACACAAAGTGCTGGAGTAACTCAGCGGGAAGTAATGAGTGACATCTCAGGTTGAGTCTGAAGAAGGGAAGCAAACTCCTAAGTGTAGATGGCGTAGAGTCCTCTTAGCAAGTACCCTAATTTGTTCAATGTGTTCAGACAGCAAATCGTCTACACAAACCTCAGTGAAGAAACATTGTATAGATGTCCGTGCTTGACGAAGGCTCCTTCATCTTACTGCAGCCATACCTACAATCTCTAAACAAGGCATGAAAGACGCTGCCAGTAACTGGTAATGCTTCTGTGACTATGAATGTTAAAGTATGGGTATTGCCTTCCAATTTTGCAGGGGAGATTAATGGCATTCTCCATCCAGAGATGTTGCTTTTTGTTTTCTCTTGTCGGAAAACAGCAGATGGAACAGCCACATGGCTTAGTGAGGATTGACTGCTTCTCCATGGTGCTGGAGCCAGCTAGTGCTTGGAGGCACCACATGCCAACTCTGGAAATGCACCACAAGTTAAAGTCATTCCAATCCCATCATGTCCATCTGGTCTATGGCTGTAGGTAGACACACAAAGCTGGAGTAACTCAGCGGGTCAAGCAGCATCTCTGGAGAAAAGGAATAGGTGATGTTTTTGGTTGAGACCTTTCTTCATTTGGCTGTACTTGGTACATCATGCACATCAATGCTCAGTGCACTGACAACAGTCATGATGCCTTTGTTTAGCAGATGACCACAGCAAACTGATGATTGTCTACTGGGCAACAAGGGCAATTCACTGATAACACATCCTAGATTCTGGTATCTTCATTGCCTTGATTACTTTGGAGGACCCAGCAGATTTATAACTAAAACCAGACCTAATTCAACACTCGCAAGACTATTGTAATGCTCCTCTGAGTTGTTTTCCAACCTACAATGCTGAGAACTACAGACGTAGAAACAAGGAATTGCAGGTGATGGTTTACACAGAAGGACACAAAATTCTGCGACTCAGGCAGCATTTCTGGAGAACATGGATAGGTGACTTTTCGGATTGAGACCCGAAACATTACCTATCCATGTTCTCCACGAGATGCTGTCTGACCCGCTGAAATACTCCAGCACTTTGTTTCATGTAAACTATATTCTGCACTCTCTACCTTTCCCTTTGCTCCATCATATAGTACTTGAGTTTGATATTATTCCATCTATGTTTTGTATATCTGATCTGCTTGGATGGTGTATATGGTGTCAACATTTTACTCTATCACCTTCCACGCTGATGAAGAATACACGTGAATATAACCAGTAAACTGAAGCACAGAATTAGGACTCACTGTACTTTAAAAATGCAATCAGCAGATAAATGCATAATACTGCTGGGAAGTTGCAGATCTGGGCCCATCAGGAGTTGCTGGGCTACAGGTGGAGACTAATGCAGAAGATGTACATAATTTTTAGTTTTGTTTAGTTCAGAGATACAGAGCGGAAACAGGCCCGTTAGCCCACCGGCTCCGCACCGGCCAGCGATCCCCGCACATTAACACTATCCTACATACACTAGGGTCAATTTACATTCAAACCTGAAATGTCATCCATTCCTTCTCTCCAGAGATGATGCATGTGCCGCTGAGTTACTCCAGCATTTTGTGTCTATCTTCGGTTTAAACCAGCATCTGCAGTTCTTTCCTACACATCTGTTCAACCCTGATCTTGGGTACTGTACATGTGGAGTCTGCATGTTCTGGTTTCCTCCCTTGTCTCAAAGATGTGTGTGTGTGTTGGTAGGTTAATTGACCACTGTAAATTGCCACTAGTGCGTGATAGAATTGGAAGGTGTTGATGGGAATGTGGGCAGAACAAAATGGGGTTAGTGTGGGGTTAGCATAAATGGGTGTTCCATAGTTGCTGTGGATTCAATGGGCCACAGGGTCTGTTTCGACCGCTGTATGACTATGTTTGTATAATGGTTTTACAAATAAATTTATCCTATTGTGCTTCAGACAAAGCAACCTACCTTCCATAGACTCCATTTATTCCTCACGCTGCCTCGGCAGGGCCTCTAGCATGATCAAGGATGAATCGCACCCTGGCCACTCCCTCTTCTCCCCTCTCCCACCAGGCAAAAGGTACAGAAGTATGAAAACGCACATCTCCAGATTCAGGGACAGTTTCTTCCCATCTGTAATCAGGCAACTGAACCATCCTAGCAACGACTAGAGAGCAGTCCTGAACTACGATCCACCTCATTGGAGACCCTCGGACTATCTTTGATCGGACTTTACCGGCTTTATCTTGCACTAAATGCTTTTCACATTATTCCCTTCATCATATATCTGTACATTGAGAATGGCTCGATTGTAATCATGAATTTTCCTTCCGCTGACTGGTTAGCATGCAACAAAAGCTTTTCACTGTACCTCAGTACGCATGACAATAAACTAAACTAAACTTATGATTTGTATTGAAAATAATGGTGGGACTAACAGCATTTAATGTCATTATGGAAACAAGATGAAATGAAAAAAGGGAAAACTAGTCCAAGCTTCCCTGCTGCTTTATTGTTTCCATTCTAACAGTTGAAAGACCAACATTAAAACCCATACAATGGCATGAAGTACCTGTACTTCCCAGCTAAATGCTTCAGTAAACATTAGGGCTGGTGCGTTCAAGGGCTCTTCATTTTTAAATGGTTGATTCGTGTTTTATTTACAGGTAACAAGTTTGCTGGCACTGAAAATGTTATTTTCGCCGTTGAAGAATATTTTGATCCGATTTAACCATTGTTGGATTCTTTTCAAAAATGCTGCCTGTTCCGAGCACTCACAGATCACGCTTTTTAAGTCATGTTAATGTCCCAGCTGATAAAATGTTGTACAATGGCCCTCTAAAGCACACGATGCAAATTTAAACAAAAGACACCAATGACAAGATTTCTGCATTCACTTTGGAGCCCCTCTATGCAAGAACACAGAAATAAGCAGGTTCTACTTCAGAGAGAAGAGACTACATTGTGTGGGTGGTAACACTAAGCAAGAGGAAGGTCTGATTTCTGTACCAAAGGTTACAAATAGTACAAAAATGCAGGATGAGGGTTGATGGTTCAGAATCCACTGAATAGTTCCCTTTGATAAAACAGAATTAAAAATAGTTGATTTAGCTCTTTGCTGCCAAACTCTTTATTTTCCTTCTGCCCTGTGGTCACATATATACAGTTGAAAAGCGTGAGCAAAATATCAAAGTAAACTAGCACCATTTTCAACTGCTAACAATGGGCCCACTCTGTGAAAATCTATGGCAGCTGCTAAATACCATTCATAGATCCCCCTCCCCCAAACACCTTGACACACAAATTCTGCGCTGTGCTTTTCATTTGTTCTCTTTGTGCGAGTGCTGGTGCTTGGAGATTGAAGCATCTATTATTAACCTCAAGATTCCCAGATTTTATGTACCTCAGATAGATGCGGAATAAATGCAAGTCTGCTTTTCTCCCCACCCGCATGTTTTTGTTTCTCTTTTCCGACACAACCATTTTAGGTCTGCCGGACTGCATTAAATGTTAGGTCAGTAATGCCCCGAATGCAGCCGGTTTGCAAAAATGAATAGGAATAAGGATAGGGCTCGTCGCTGCGAAGGAGGACCCGGCAGGCCGCAGCCTGCAAGGGAGAAGCCATCGAGCTCGGCCTCGAAGACAGAAGAGCTGAGGAGGAGGGAAACGTTGACGACGGCGGACGCGAGGCGGAGGAGAGGGACCGACTGGGGAATTGCTCCGGTGTCTGCAAGGATGGCAGCAGGAGGCACCCCCGGGTCACAGAGGTGGTCGGGTGGGCGAGGAGAGGGACATCAGTTCGCGGGCCGAGCTGGTCGAGGGCGACGGAGGAGGCCCTGCAGAAGCCTGGGCCTTACCTGGATCGGGAGTCGCTCCAGTATATAGAGCGTGTCGGACGGACTTTGGACTTTTGCAAATGGTGCTAAAATATGGCGACCCGTCCATGTGTAAGCTACGCAAAAAAATGTCACTGTGCAGTGAACATGACAATAAAGAACTACTGAACCATTAAACCATTGAGATCAAACTATAAAATAAACTCCGGATCAGCAAAAAGGGAGGAAGTGCCACCTGTTGTATGAACACAAACAACTTAGTTTAGTTTAGATTAGAGATGCAGCGTGGAAACAGGCCCTTTGGCCCACCGTGTCCATACCGACCAGCGATCCCCGCACATTAACACTACTCTACACACACTATGGATAATTTTACATTTATACCAAGCCAATTAGCCTACAAACTTGTACGCCTTTGGAGTGTGGGAGGCAACCGAAGATCTCTGAGAAAACCTCCGCAGGTCACAGGGAGAACGTACAAACTCCGTACGGACAAGGACCGGTAGTCAGGATCGAACCCGGGTCTCTGGCGCTGCAATACTCTACCGCTAGGCCACCGTGCCACCCATGACAGCTAACGGACAGTTCCAGGTTGCCTCCACTTCCTTCAAAGCAGCAATATTTCACTACAGGATTGATGTTCTGGTGTGGCAAACAGTGCCTTCTTTTCCACATCAACAACTTTCATTTATCCGCTCCCTTCAATGTAATAAAACAACTCTTGACACTTCACAAGAGCATTGTCAATAATAATTTGACACCAAGCCACATTAGAAGTTATTAGGACAGATCATCAAAACATTGTTGAGATAGTCTTTGTGTGTTTTTTTAAAAAGAGCAAAGCAAGAGAAAAAAAGATATTCACGGTAGATCAGACAAAAAGTAGAGAAGACTTAGAAGAGCAACCTCTGGCTGAGGGCAGCCGGTGGTTTATAGATGGATCCTCCAGGTGCATAGGTGGAAAAAGACATAGTGGGTACGGTATAGTGAACGGGGAAACTATGGAGGAAATTAATGATGTACTTTCATGCGGCCATTAATATCTCAGTATCTCCTTTATTAACTATCTAAGATCCTGTAATATAGTAAGCCATTGAATAAAAACAAGGCTATGTAATGAAAGAAAGAGTGTACATTGCCAACCACCATCTCTAACTGTGGCTTCCTTCAAAACAAGCGACCTACCTTAGATCTTGCAAAATTGCACTTTTGTAAGATGTGATGCAATCCTTACAGAGTCGACAACATTAACGCAATTGTGGACGGCACAGTGGACTGGCGGTAGAGTTGCTACCTTACAGCGCTGGAGAACCGGGTCCGATCCTGACTACGGGTGGTGTCTATACGGAGTTTGTTCGTTCTCCCCGTGACCGCGTGTATTTTCTCTGAGATCTTCCGTTTCCTCCCACACTCCAAAGACGTCCAGGTATGTAGGTTAATTGGCTTGGTGTATTGTGTAAATTGTCCCTAGTGTGTGGAGGATAGTGTTAACATGCAGGGATCGCTGGTCGGTGCAGATTCGGTGGGCCAACCACCGAGGTAACTGTGTACCTCGGTGATTGCCAGTCACCCCCCCCCCGGACACTCCTTCCCCCAGAAAAATTGCACTACTAAGACTGTATGTATGTATATATATTTATTGCTCATATTCTATGTTCGTTCTTCTGGGGAGATGCTAACTGCATTTCGTTGTACAGTGGGAAATAAGATGGGGGGGTCCTCCAAATCAACTCTAGATCCTATGAATCTCATGGCATCAAATAGAATATGGGTAAGAAAGACTCCTGCTGATTGCCACCTACTCTCCTCTCTCCCTTGTAAATATTAATCTGGAACTGTACACCTCTGCAACAAAAATGGACCCTTGGTTAGATACAGGTCCACCACTGATTTTCCAGCGCATGGAGGTCAGGCAACTCCATTATTCCAGACAAAATTACGACAGCATTGTGTGTGGCGCACTTTCTTTTGGGATGAGTGCCTCCATGCTGAAAGGGGTCATTGTTAACTTGTTTTTTAATTGTTAATTCTCTATTTCTCCCCGTTCGATTGCAACCTTGTCGTGGTCGGGGAGCTTGTGTGTCTCAGTGACGCCCAGAGCGGGAGATTCGTCTCCTGTTAGGGGTCTCGCATGCTGGACAGGTCGAAGGGTAGAGGCGAGACGAAGAGCGATTCACTGGTCCTCCAGGTTGGAGGTTGAGCACAGGGGCTAACAACCCTGTCTCGTAAAACAAATATGTTACGGAAACAGCAACTGAAGGAATCAACACTACTGAGTGGAGGGCCTTCGTTGCTGCCCTACATGCCCGGAGGCAGAATAAGGCAGCAGGTAAGTAAGTAAGTAAGTAAGTAAGTAAGTAAGTAAGTAAGTAAGTAAGTAAGTAAGTAAGTAAGTAATCCTTTATTTAGGTTTCTAGCAGTCAATGGTGCTTAAGAGACACGGGAGAGGTACAATTAGTTAGTGGGTCAGATTGTTGAACTATTATCACGTGGACCAGCAAAATGGAGCATCCGGCAAGGCTCTGGAACCAAGGGTGTTGGAAAATCCTTGGTGCACCAGTACCCATATTTTATACAAAGAGAGACTTGCAGGACATACAAAGCTCATTGCATCATGCATTGTTGTACTATAAATTGGAAAGAGTCTAATGGAAGGGAAGATAGAGAAAGGCAAGAAATTTCTCTCTCTGAAAAATCTTTGAAGTTGCTAACAAATAACACATTATAAAGCAAGAACAAGTCTAAGTATAGACCTTGTATAGTATGAACTGTGTATGACTCAGAAGTGACAAATAATCCGAAAAAAAGCACAAAAATAGAACAACAATCTCAGATTGGAAACTCTGCACCTTAGCCCATACCTCCTCACCAGGCAACTAAAATTAAAATCGTAATTAATGTAAGAAACTTGGTGAATTAATTCAGTTCCACTAGCTAGCTTTCATGGCCAAGAATGCTATAAAAAAAAGGTTTGGTGTACCAATAAAAATAGGATGTTAAAAAGAGCACAGAGGCATGCTGTACTGAACACTTAATCTTTTGAACATGACAATGAAATGCCTTGAATTATGATCCAGAGATTACAGATGCATTTATTCAGTTGCTACATGGAGAATCCAACCAAGCAGTACTTTGTTTATGGTCTCTGGCCCCAACTTACATTCTCACGCCAAGGATAGATCTCTGAATGCATGGTTATGCTCGTTGTATTCCTTGTCTAACCCAAGAAATACCTAAAGCCATTTGACAGAACATATAGGCAGAGGTTTATGGAGTAAATATAGAGTGATACAGTGTAGAAACAGGCCCTTCAGCCCAACATGCCCACAACGGACAACATGTCCCTACAACACTAGTCCCACCTTCCTGCATTTGATCCATATCTCTTCAAACCTGTCCTTTCCATGTACCTGTCTAACTATTCCTAAATGTTGGAATAGTCCCTGCCTCAACTACCTCCTCTGCAGCTTGTTCCATACATCCACCACCCTTCGTGTGAAAAAGTTACCCCTCAGGTTCCTATTAAATCTTTTCCCCTTCTCCTCAAAACGATGTCCTCTGGTCTTCGATTCACTTACTCTAGCCAAGAGACTCAGTGTATCTACCCGATCTATTCCTCTCATGATTTTATACACCTCTATATGATTACACCTCATCCTCCTGCTCTCCAAGGAATAGAGTCCAAGCCTACTCAACCTCTCCCTATAGCTCAGGCCCTCCAGTCCTGGCAACATCCTAGTAAATCTTCTCTATACCCTTTCCAGCTTGACAACATCTTTCCTGTTGCATAGTACCCAGAACTGCACACAATACTCTAAATGCGGCCTCACCAAAGTCTTATACAACTGCAACATGACCTCCCAACTTCTATACTCAGAATAGTTAAACTGAAAAACCAATTAGTAGCAAAATAAAAAAATTAAAACATAGCTTTCATGAAGCAAAATGTAATTTAAAATTATGTCTTTGCAAACAAGCAACAACATTATATTACACCAGTCTGAAGAAGGGACCCAAAGCAAAACATCACCTATCCATGCTCTCCAGAGATGCTGCCTGACCCACTGAGTTGTTCTAGCACTCTTTTTTTTCACAGCATTATATAATATTGTACTCTGTCAAATGATTAGAACAAGCTCATCTTAAAGCAGCACTTCTATACCTAGAAAAAAAAATGCTGGAGTAACTCAGCGGGTCAGGCAGTATCTCTGGAGGACATGGATAGGTGATGTTTCGGGCCACTGTGTTACTCCAGTACTTTGTGTGGTTTTTTTCCTGTCAATAAGCAACTGTAGTTCCTTGTGTTTGCACTTATACCTTGCCTTTTATTTGGTGGGTAGATCAGGATATGCCTACATGAGGTTTGCTGGTGTAAAGAAAATTATTTCAAAATTGAGGAAGTTTGTTTTTATTACCAGGAAGCCTCAACATTTTCATGCATTAAACATCTTGATGTAAGCTTTTTCTTGAAATTAATTATTTTATTCAGGTCTAAATAAAGACTGTGACCTATTGTTGAGGGCATGCACTTGTTCCTCTCAGATGCTCAATTACACAAGTGCTTGGTTTGCAAGATTCCAACAACTGGACAACCAAACATGGATCCCAACCATGGATCGACTGGGCTTGTTTTCACTGGAATTTAGATGGATGAGAGGGGATCTTATAGAAACATATACATTTCTTAAGCGATTGGACAGGCTAGATGCAGGAAAAATGTTCCCGATGTTGGGACAGTCCAGAACCTGGGGTCACAGTTTAAGAAGTAAGCCATTTAGGAGTGAGATGAGGAAACATTTTTTCACCCAGAGAGTTGTGAATCTGTGGAATTCTCTGCCACAGAAGGCAGTGGAAGCCAATTCACTGGATGTATTCAAGAGAGAGTTAGATATAGCTCTTAGGGCTAACAGAATCAAGAGATATGGGGAGAAAGCAGGAATGGTGTACTGATTTTGGATGATCAGCCATGATCATATTGAATGGCAGTGCTGACTCGAAGGGCCGAATGGCCTATTCCTGCACCTTTTTTCTATTTCTATGTAACCACATTCATTCACTTAAAGCAGCAAAACATGGAGGCCATTTGCACAGCCCTATTGCATGCAGCACAGTTGTGCAGCAGTAGAACTGCTGCCATACACGCTTGAGACCAGGTTCGGTCGTCTGTTCCGAGTTTGCACGTTCTCCCTGTGACTGCATGGGTTTTCTCCGGGTGCTCCAGTTTCCTCCCACTTTGCAAAGGCGAGCAGGTTTGTAGGTTAATTTGCTTTTGGAAATTGTCCCCAATGTGTAGCATAGAACTAATGCATGGGGGATTGCTGGTCGGTGTGGACTTGGTGGGCTGAAGGGCCTCTCCTCTGCATCCCCACAGCCCACCCCATTCACATCCCCCACTAACCCACTTGGCACCCTCTGTCCCTCAGGATTTGTTCTGTTTCGTTAAGTGCCCATTCATAAGGCCCTCCCAGTTTTGTTATCAACATCTTATGTGGAAGCTTATACAGATCCTGGCGGACCTGGTGGGCTGTTTCTCTAAACTAAACTATTGGGGTTTTTTTAAATAGTTCCACAAGTTTGATAATCAGACCGCTGTAGATATCACCTTTAATTAAATAAATCATGATTGATATATCTCACAGATAGCTATTCGTCATACTCTTTGTGAAATTCAGTCCTGAAATTTTCAACTGAAAAAACTTAACAGCTTTCTGGAAGAGTAGAACAGCCTAATTTATGGTTATGTGCTGAATATTCTTAATTTCTGGCAGGGGAAACGTGCTCTCTCTAACTATGCTTTCAAATCCTATAACTCAGAGGCTTTCAACATTTGTTAATTTACACACATCTAAAAATGTTCAAATGGAGAAGCAAATTGCTTTGGAAACGTTATCACAAGAAGACAAAAAAAGCTCAGTGGCTCAAGTAGCATCCGTGGGGACGGAAGCAGAGACAACGTTTCCAGTTAAGAAGCTTTCATCACAGCAGGCAAAGTGAGAAAGCAAGTGTGATTTAAGCTGTTTAAGAGGGGGATGTGGAGAGAACCAAGGCAATGCCTGTGGTAGTAGGGTGAAGACTAACGTTATCAAAGTAACATTACTCAAAAACTGGCAGCTGGAGACAAAAAAGACAAAAACCCATCAAAATAGAAACATTCAGACACTAGTGAGGAGAGGAAAATAAAGTATGTCAACTTTCTTCCTCTTGGCTCCTATTATTTCCCCGTTTTTCTCTCTTACAGCTCCCTCCATCCTTCTCCTTCCCATGTGTGACCTCTCTACTTTGACCCTGCGCTCTCACACTCCTTCCGTTTTTCCCCCTTTGATTTTTCATTCCCCCGGACTCTTCCCCTTCCCCTTCCCTCTCTCGCTTGTGCCCACTTCCACTTCTCGTCACTTCCTCGGCTCTTTCTCTCTCTCTCCTCTGCATCCCCACAGCCCACCCCATTCACATCCCCACTAACCCACTTGGCACCCTCTGTCCCTCAGGATTTGTTCTGTTTCGTTAAGTGCCCATTCATAAGGCCCT
This sequence comes from Amblyraja radiata, assembly GCF_010909765.2. Lineage (NCBI taxonomy): Eukaryota > Metazoa > Chordata > Chondrichthyes > Rajiformes > Rajidae > Amblyraja > Amblyraja radiata. The sequence goes on along the minus strand of NC_045980.1, from coordinate 29,523,158 downwards.
CCCAGTTTTGTTATCAACATCTTATGTGGAAGCTTATACAGATCCAGTTTAGTTCAGTATATTGTCACATGGATCTAGGTCCAGTGAAAAGCTTTTGTTGCGTGCTGAATCATGAGAGGAATAGATCGGGTAGATGCACAGAGACCTTTACCAGGAGTAGGGGAATCGAGGACCAGAGGACATAGGTTCAAGGTGAAGGGGAAAAGATTTAATAGGAATCCGAGGGGTGACTTTTTCCACACAGGGGGTGGTGGGTGTATGGAACAAGCTGCCAGAGAAGGTAGTTCAGGCTGGCACTATCCCATCGTTTAAGAAACAGTCGGACAGGTACATGGATAGGACAGGTTTGGAGGGTTATGGACCAAGCGCAGGCAAGTGGGACTAGGGTAGCTGGGACATTGTTGGTCGGTGTGGGCGAGTTGGGCCGAACGGCCTGCTTCTACACTATATCACTCTATGACTCTATGACCAGTCAGCATATATATCATCCTTAGAAAAATGTTCATGTACCACGTTAGCTATTGCTTTTAAAAATTCAGCTAATCTCGTTAAGTTTGACTTGACATTTACATATCAATGTTGATACTCTCACCTTTTCCAAGCACTGAGACTCAGGGGAAAAAGTTTGCATACTTTGCTTACATTCTTATTGGTTTCCTAATAATATTAATAGCTAAACTGAAATAATACTGAGAAAATGTAGATGCCCTTTTCTTTTAGGTGTTAATTCTCATTGCATCAATTCCCGAGCAGATGCATTTTGTTACACATTTTGCACTATATTTGTGTATTTTCTTTGCATTCATACAAAGTTTACTAAAGAGGAAGTTATTCAGCCACCTCTCTTGGAACCACCTATCATTAGCTCTTGCCCCATCCCTTTCCCTCACCTCTCTCTACAACCTCCCTCTCTCTACTCCATCAGCCTGAAGAAGGGTGCAGACCCAAACATGGATAGGTGATGTTTCAAGTTTCGGGTCAGCACCCTTCCTCAGACTGATTGTAAGGGGGGGGGGGGGGGTACGGGTGAAAAACTGGGAGAGAGGAGGGGGCAGGCCAAAGTGTGCCATCCCGAAATGTCGCCTTCCCATGTTCTTCAGAGATGTTGCCTACCTCACCGAGTTACTCAGGCACTTTGTGTTTTCTTTGGAAAACCAACATCTGCAGTTCCTGGACATGGTGCTGCTCACACAACGATTCACATTACATTGTTTCAGTGTTCACACCTTTGATTACTGAGGTGAAATTCCGAAGATTCGAATGTCAGTCTTGTGATATTCCAAACTTCAATCAAAACAAATTATATACATAGATGTTCAAATAGTATAAGCTCATACCATGGCTATTTTGAATCCAAGTCCTGGTTCACCCAATAAATTTTCCCGAGGAAGTCTGCAGTCTTCAAAAATCAGGTTTGCAGTGGAGGATGCTCGAATTCCCAATTTATCTTCTTTCTTTCCCAAGGAGAGCCCTGGTGTGGGCATTGGAACCAAGAAAGCACTTATTCCCTGTAAACATATTGCAAGAAAAACACTTAATGTACAACAACATATGAAAACTGAATACGTAACATTTGTTTTCAGTTTCTCGTTCACAATAATCTGCAGCACACAATATTCGGTGGCACAGTGGAGCAGTGTAGTTGCTGCCTTACTGCACCAGGAACCAGGGTTTGATCCTGACTATGGGAGCTGTCTGTACGGAGTTTGTACCTTCTCCCTGAGACCGCGTAAAATGTCTCCGGGTGCTCCGGTTTCCTCCCACACTCCAAAGACGTACAGGTTTGCACTTTAATTGGCTTTGGTATAGCGGTAAATTTGTCCCTAGTGTGTTATTGTACAGGACAGGGATAGTTGGTCAGTGTCAACTCGGTGGGCCGAAGGGCCTATTTCTGCACTGTATTTCTAAGGTCTAAAGTAAAGTCTTATTCGCCCTTATCGCTTCTCTCCCTTTAATACCAATCTCCTCTGGCACCATAAGCATCTCAAAATACCATTTAATCTAATTGCTTGCTTGACAGAGATGGATATTTATTCATTATGTGTGGAAGGCCCACCCTGGGCAAGTTTATTTGTCAGTTTCTCGCAGGCAGGATCAAAGGCTGGGTATTCATAACTGATGCAAAGGCTATTAACGAGAACCACAATAAACAAATCGCAAGAATATTGATTGCAATCGATCTACGATGTCCAGTGGATGTGACAATGTATCAATAATATATGAAAGAAGAAAATTAATAAATGTAAACAATGGACATAACCTGAGATTGTCGGCAAAGGTTATTTTTTAAATACAAACATGTATTGAAGGCCAGAGCTATAGGGAGAGGTTGAGCAGGCTGGGACTCTACGCCTTGGAGCACAGGAAGATGAGGGGTGATCTTATAGAGGTGTACAAAATTATGAGAGGAATAGATTGGGTAAACGCACCCTAGGAGTCTCTTTCCCAGAGTAGGGGAATCGAGAACAAGATGGGTGCATGGGTGGGTGGGGGAGGGGGGGAAATACTTAAAAGGACAAAGAGGGGAAACCTTTTTTACACAAAGGGTGGCCAGTGTATGAAACGAGCTGCCGGAGGAGGTAGTTGAGACAGGTACTATCGCAACGTTTAAGAAACATTTAGACAGGTTCATGGATAGAATAGGGATATGGGCAAAATGCAGGTGGGTGGGACTAGTGTAGATGAGACATGTTGGTTGGTCGGTGTTGCCAAGTTGGGTCGAAGGTCCTGTTTTCTCACTGTGACTCTATGACAGACGCAATCGGGAATATACAGACAGCACAAATTAGTGATGTAAGTGCATTGTAAAGGATGGAAAAACATCAACAAGAAGGATAATTCTGGCATTAAGATTAGTGCCTAGCTGAAATGCCGAGGTTAATTAAAGAGCAATTTTTAACTAAACAATGTCAAAATCCAAGCAGCGATGTGTTATTCTGAGTCAAACAAAAACACTGGGTTGAAACTGTGCCATTGCATTTTATGTGAGGACATCATTTATTGGTTTAAGATGAATTCAAACCAGTTTTTTTGAGGCGAAAAAAAATATATAAAGATCTCAGAAATGATAAGGCGAAGGATGCTAACCAGTCCATCAGCCTGTTCTGAAACGATTTACTTTAATCCACCTCAGCTCTGTATGTATTTTTTCATTTTCACATACTTCACAAATTCGATTTGAAACATTGTTAAATTGAACAGCCCTAGAAAATGTTCAGCGGAATCAAATGTGCAATTGAGCTGCCTACTCGTTATCCTGATTGCAGCATCCAGTATGCCTGACTGCCTTAGTGAATGTCCAGAGGCCCAGTGTTATGAGCAGCTTGCATTAGTTTAATGGCAGGCTGCACCTCCAAAATGGGAGATGAGCTACAGCTGGAACAAGTCATGGCAGTCAAGAGAGTCAGAGTATTTTATCGTCATATGTTCCAAAACGGAACAATTAAATTCCTACTTGCAGCAGCAGAACAGGTTTGTAAACACTGTACTCCATAGATAACACGACAAACTAACTAAAAAAGTTCAATAATAAAAAATGATATAGTGCTAAATCAAAATAAAGTCAGTTCCCAGTGAAATCCAGGCAGCTCTTGGTTATTTGGGAGTTTATAGTGTTCAATAGCCTGATGGTTGCTGGAAAGAAACTGCTCCTGAACCTTGCATTACAGTTTTCAGATTCCTGTACTTTCTTCCTGATGGCAGGAATGAAATGAGACATTGTCAGGGTGCGCAGGTCAGTATCGATGGCGGACTGGGCAGCGTTCTTCACTTTTTGTAATTTATTTCATTCCTGGGCATTGAAATTGCTGAACCAGGCCATGATGCAACCAGTCAACGTGCTCTCGACCGACCGTACACCTGTAGAAGTTCAAGGGGGTATTTGTCGATCTTCAAAGGGAGTAGAGGTGTGGTTGGGCATTCGATAGTAATTGAGGCACGTCACCTTACTCTTCTCGGGCACCGGTATTAAAGCAGGTGAGAACCTCAGGCGTCAGTAATGAGAGGTTGAAGATGTCTGCAAAAACACCAGCCAGTTGGCCCGCGTAGGTATTGAGAACACGACCAGGTACACCATCAGGTGCAGACACCTCATGAGGGTTCACCTTCCTAAAGTCACTCAAGAGATCTAGATATCAGTGAAGATCAATGTCAAAAGTTCAGTCCCAAGGACCTGGATGCAGGCTACGCAGAAACTTGATAACCGAGGATATGCACAATCTACATCAAGAAATGGATCTCCGGATGTCATGTCTGGCAAGCCAAGCTAAGACTAACTTCTTTCAAACATATCGGGCTTGAAGGGAATAAGAAGGCGCCAAAACATGGCGACTCTTGTGTGCGGACTTGGTGTGGTCTACTACCTTACTTAGTATGATAGTGCCTCATATATAGCAGGATTGTCACTGAGCTCTATGCAAAATAAATAATAATCTCACTGCACTTAGGTACACGTGACAATAAAATACCATTGAGACATTTATATATTCCTTTAGATTTCTTCCCGCTCCATTAATGTTCATTCTCCACCTACGTGATCCAAAATCCCCAAACTTATATTGAAACATGCAATGGATGGGAAACCAAATTGCTACTATTCTGTATGCCTTTTGTGTTAATTTAACCAAGTGAAACTAATGTAAAATCATTACCAGCCGGTACCAACTAAAGCTTGGTATCATGGAAAAGGCATTACAGATAATTACCTTAAGGACTAACTGACTGTTACAGCACATTAAGCAGATCGACCCTAGAAAACACACTATAACAATAAAAGGACCAGTTAACCAAGCTGGAATCCTTCATGAAGCGTGTATGTAATCAGTATCCTCTACCCTGTCCATTTATTTTCGAGAGGGAATGTCCTATCTGCCTAGCAATGAAATTACACAGTTTTCCATATCTGCTAATCTCACATTTAGACTTTAGACTTCCGAGATACAGTTTAGAAACAGACCTTTCAGCCCACCAAGTCTGCACCGACCAGCGACCACCCTGTACAGGAAGGTTCTCCACCCGAATCCTCACCTATTACTTTTCTCCAGAGATGCTGCCTGACCCACCGGGTCTGCGCCGACCAGCGATCCCCACATATTTACATCATCCTACACACTCTAGGGACAATCTTTACATTTACCAAGCCAATTTACCTACATACCTGTACGTCTTTAGAGTGTGGGAGGAAACCGAAGATCTCGTAGAAAACCCACGCAGGTCACGGGGAGAACATACAAGCTCCGTACAGACAGCACCCGTAGTCGGGATCGAACCCGGGTCTCTGGCGCTGCAAGCACTGTAAGGCAGCAACTCTACCGCTGCACCACCGTGCCGCCCAAGGCTTCTCGCTTTGAAATAAATGCAATTGAATCCAACAGTCCGTGCTCCCTGTCATGCTGCTATCTGTCTTGTCAACAGGGTTCTGGATCAACTTCCAGCCTCTCATCTGCCCCACTACTGCTTTGGATCCCACACAATTGTCAATCTAATTCAAACCCCCCCCGAGTAGCACTAACACATTTGTCTGCCAGGATATTAGTCCCCCTCTAATTCATCTGCAACCCGTCCTTCTTGAATAGGTCACCCCTGCCCCAGGTGAGATTTCAAAGATCCAAAATGTTGAACTCCTCAGTCATGCAATCATCTGTCGTATTCATACACTCACTAGTACGTGGGACTGGGAGTAACCCTAATGTAACTGCACTCTCAGTCCTGATTTTTAACCTTTTGCCTAACTCCCTATATTCACTCCGCAGGACCTCATCCCTTGTCCTACCTATGGAAAGGAATACTTTATTGACACATGTCACACGGCACAGTGTAATTCTTTGCTTGCATACCCAAGGTATGCAAATAGCAGCCACCTACGGCACTGACAAAGTTACAACATACGCTGGCTCCTTCTTTGCTCCCCCCCCCCACTCCCCCACACACCGGGTCCCCCTTTTGTTCTCCCCCCCCCCCCCACGTCGGTCACCTATACCGGGTCCTCTGTTGTCCATTGTCCTTCCCCCTCCCTCAAGGCAGTGACCTATGTCATTTATGCACATCAATTTCCGCCTGCTCACCCTTTAGAATGTCCTGCAGCCGCTCAGAGACATCCTCGACCCTGGCCTCGACAAGGGAGGCAACACACCACACTGAAGAAGGGTCTCGACCCGAAACGTCACCCGTTTCTTCTCTCCAGAGATGCTGCCTGTCCAGCTGAGTTACTCCAGCATTTTGTGTCTATCTTTGGTTTAAACCAGCATCTGCAGTTCCTTCCTGCAACCCTCTCTGGAGTCCTGTTTGCGGCCACAGAACCTCCTATCTGTTCTCCTATCAAGGCATTTGCCAATCAGTGTACGGGCACCGCAATATTTGGAGAAGGTTGCAAACAGTTGTACGATGCACTGATTTTAACTTATCCACATCGTTGATCTTCCTATTGTTGCAAGAGTTATATCTCTTTGAGGGTGACGAAGTAGTTCAAAAGCATCTTGTTCTTTGTCTTAGTAATTGTTAATCTACTTCTAACTTGGCCTATAATAATATTGAATCCTCCAGGAAGATAAAGCTGCAATAGGTCACGTCCATTTTCCTGCCCTTTCGCCGTAACTTTTGATTCTCATACTGATTAGATTAAATTATTGTTCTGCCAGTAACACCAGTTTGCATTTAAGCATTTAGGTTAATTTAGGATGAATGTCTCATGTGATATTAAATGAAAACTTTACAGAAATGTTTTTGATTTTTGAAGATTATGGAGTTTGAATAACACTTTAATTGGGCACATCTAAGGGCAATCTTATCTGTTGAACAAATGATACATCTTCATTTCCACTGTGATAAAACTAAACAACATGCTATTATTTATCACGTCTTTCAAGCTGATCTTCTGGGCCTCAATACACAATAAAATGAGCAAAGGATTTTGTAAAACAATTAGCAATCACTCCACCTCAACAAAAAAGGCTGACCATCGGATGGCACAGTGGCGCAGCGGTAGAGATGCTGCCTTACAGCCCCAGAGATCTGGGTTCGATCCTGACTATAGGTGATATCCGTACGGGGTTTGTAAGGTCCCCCTGTGACAGCTTAGGTTTCCTCCAGGTGCTCTGGTTTCCTCCCACTCTCCAAAGACGTACAGGTGTGTAGGTTAATTGGCATCAGTAAAATTGTAAATTGTCCCTAGTGTGCAGGGTAGTGCTAATGATCGCGGGTCGGCGCGGACACGGTGTGCCGAAGGGCCTGTTTCCGCGCTGTATCTCTAAAGTAAAGTCTGAAGTAAAGAAAATAAAGATTATACTGTGTGAAGCAGTAAAATAAAAGATTGTTGCTACTATCTAACCCTTTTCCTATTTTTTTTAATTTGGCTCGTTGAGAATAAAAACCTGTCAGAGTGTGCCATCTGCTGGTTTTATTTATATAACCTCTATTGGATTCAGCAATGGGTTAGTCTTGGACTAATCTACAATTTAACAGTGAAGGAGCATCAAGTCTATCAGGACAACCAATGATGTATCATGATTACATTTATCGAAGGTGAGAGTGACAAAAATAGTCATAAACAACTACTTTGAGATTTGAATAAGGGAGACTTTAAAGCAACAAGTCAGAAAATAACTGTTAACAGTTAAAAGTAGAGATGATAGCGTTAAAAGGACCATCTGGTAGAATACATGATATGTACATAATCCTAGCGGAAAAGTGCTCTACTTGGCTTACTAGGCAACTTAATTCATCTGGAGATGCGATACAAAGTGGGAAATGAAAATAAAAGGTTTATAAACATATCCTGTAAGACAATCTATCTTATATCTATCATATAATATATAAAACTCTCGCCCAAAATTCCGAAACGGAACTCCGTCCGGCTGTCACATTTCTTCCATTGATTCCCTGCAACTCCGAAACTGGACGCAGAATCGCCGACATCTTTTCCATTTCGGTAGAGATTTCACTTTTCTTTCTAAGTATCCGCTCCTCATTACATTCCGTCGTGTTTAAGTACACGTTTTTAATCAAATCCTTCCCCCCCCCCCCCAATATTTCAAAACTAAACTGGCTTCACACCCACAGAACCTTCACCAGCCCCAGCCCCTGCTGAACGTTCCATCGTGTGATGTCACAATGCCCAATCTTCACATATGTCCAATCGGAATGGATCCATTTACATATGCCTATGCAGGAGCCCAAGCCAATGGTGAACGTTCCATCGTGTGATGTCACAATGCCCAATGCTCAAAGACATCGTTGCCATAGAGAGGGAGTACAGAGAAGGTTCACCAGGCTGATTCCTGTTATGTCAGAACTTTCATATGAAGAAAGACTGGATAGACTCGCCTTGTAATCGCTAGATTTTAGAAGATTGAGGGGGTATCTTATAGAGACGTTTAAAATTCTTAAGGGGTTGGACAGGCTAGATGCAGGAAGATTGTTCCGGATGTTGGGGAAGACCAGAACAAGGGGTCAAAGTTTAAGGATAAGGGGGAACGCTGAATCGCCGACATCTTTTCCATTTTGGTAGAGATTTCTCTTTTCTTTCTAAGTATCCGTTCCTCATTACATTTCGACGTGTTTAAGTGTACGTTTTTAATCAAATCCTAACCCCCCCCCCCCCCAATATTTCAAAACTAAACTGGCTTCACACCCACAGAACCTTCACCAGCCCCAGCCCCTGCTGAGCGTTCCATCGTGTGATGTCACAATGCCCAATCTTCACATATGTCCAATCGGAATGGATTCATTTACATATGCCTATGCAGGAGCCCCAGCCAATGGTGAACGTTCCATCGTGTGATGTCACAATGCCCAGTGCTCATAGACATCGTTGCCATAGTGACAGTACAGAGAGTCAGATGTGGGCCGAGGAGCCTTCAAGACAACATGAGATGTTCCCATATTGTGTGAAAATATTTACGTCATTCACCCCTGAACCTCGATAAGAACACCACCTGCACATCTTAATTAAATTAGAGAAAAACGGAAAAGAGGTCGGGCATTTACACTTTTAAGGCTCTGTGTGTGTCGAAGCTTCGTGTGTGTGATGCCGCACCGCTAACCCCCCCACCACCCCCCCCACGCGTTGCCGAGACGGACCCGACTTCGACGACTTCAAGATACGATATTTTAAGACGGCAGGGACCCGACTTCGACGACCAAATCTCCCCTGGGGGCTACAGGTAGGGAACGGTCTTTATGCACTTTTCCAACTCTGTGTGTGGGGGTGGTTAGTGTGTGTGAGGCGCCCGCCCCCCACCCCCCCCCCCCAGTGGGGGCTACGGGTAGGGAACGGCTGCGTTGGGGGATCAGACCCAACGGGTTTGCCATTGGTCGTCGTGTTTAAGTGCACGTTTTTAATCAAATCCTAACCCACCCCCCCCCCCCCCAATATTTCACAACTAAACTGGCTTCTCACCCATAGAAGCAGCACCAGCCCCAGCCCCTGGTGAACGTTCCATCGTGTGATGTCACAATGCCCAATGTTCAAATACATCGTTGCCATAGAGGGAGTACAGAGAAGGTTCACCAGACTGATTCCTGGGATGTCAGGACTTTCATATGACGAAAGACTGGATAGACTCGGCTTGTACATGCTAGAATTTAAAAGATTGAGGGGGTATCTTATAGAAACTTACAAAATTCTTAAGGGGTTGGACAGGCTAGATGCAGGAAGATTGTTCCAGATGTTGGGGAAGTCCAGAACAAGGGGTCACAGTTTAAGGATAAGGGGTAAATCTTTTAGGACCGAGATGAGAAAAACATTTTTAACACAGAGAGTGGTGAATCTCTGGAATTCACTGGCACAGAAGGTAGTTGAGGCCTGTTCATTGGCTGTATTTAAGAGGGAGTTAGATGTGGTCCTTGTGGCTAAAGGGATCAGGGGGTATGGAGAGAAGGCAGGTACAGGATACTGAGTTGGATGATCAGCCACGATCATATTGAATGGTGGTGCAGGCTCGAAGGGCCGAATGGCCTACTCCTGCACTTAATTTCAATGGTTCTATGTTTCCCTCTCCGAAACCCCTCTCCCACCCATCCCTCTCTCCCCCACCCCCCTTCCCTCTCTACGCCACCCCCTTCCTCCTACCCCTCTGTCCCTCTTCCATCACTCCCCCTACCCCTCTCCACCTCCCTCTCCACTCTTTCCCCTCTCTCCCCCACCCCTCTCCCCCTCCCTCCCTCCTTCCCTACCTCCCCATCCTCCCCCTCCACCACATCTATCTCCCCATCCCCCTCTCTCACCCCCTACCCCGCTCTCCTTTCCCTCCCAAATCTGTCCCATTTCCTCCACCTCCTCTCCCCTCCCTCCCCTCTTCACATCCCCCCTCCCTCCCCCCACCTGTGTGTTTGGGGGTTGGTTAATATGAGTTTGATGCCGCAGCCCCCCCTCCCCCCCCCCCCTGCAAAACGCCGTTGGGGAAACAGACCCAACGGGTCTGCACTTGGTCTAGTTAATATATAAAACTCTCGCCCAAAATTCCGAAACGGAACTCCGTCCGGCTGTCACATTTCTTCCATTGATTCCCTGCAACTCCGAAACTGGACGCAGAATCGCCGACATCTTTTCCATTTCGGTAGAGATTTCACTTTTCTTTCTAAGTATCCGCTCCTCATTACATTCCGTCGTGTTTAAGTACACGTTTTTAATCAAATCCTTCCCCCCCCCCCCCCAATATTTCAAAACTAAACTGGCTTCACACCCACAGAACCTTCACCAGCCCCAGCCCCTGCTGAACGTTCCATCGTGTGATGTCACAATGCCCAATCTTCACATATGTCCAATCGGAATGGATCCATTTACATATGCCTATGCAGGAGCCCAAGCCAATGGTGAACGTTCCATCGTGTGATGTCACAATGCCCAATGCTCAAAGACATCGTTGCCATAGAGAGGGAGTACAGAGAAGGTTCACCAGGCTGATTCCTGTTATGTCAGAACTTTCATATGAAGAAAGACTGGATAGACTCGCCTTGTAATCGCTAGATTTTAGAAGATTGAGGGGGTATCTTATAGAGACGTTTAAAATTCTTAAGGGGTTGGACAGGCTAGATGCAGGAAGATTGTTCCGGATGTTGGGGAAGACCAGAACAAGGGGTCAAAGTTTAAGGATAAGGGGGAACGCTGAATCGCCGACATCTTTTCCATTTTGGTAGAGATTTCTCTTTTCTTTCTAAGTATCCGTTCCTCATTACATTTCGACGTGTTTAAGTGTACGTTTTTAATCAAATCCTAACCCCCCCCCCCCCCCAATATTTCAAAACTAAACTGGCTTCACACCCACAGAACCTTCACCAGCACCAGCCCCTGCTGAGCGTTCCATCGTGTGATGTCACAATGCCCAATCTTCACATATGTCCAATCGGAATGGATTCATTTACATATGCCTATGCAGGAGCCCCAGCCAATGGTGAACGTTCCATCGTGTGATGTCACAATGCCCAGTGCTCATAGACATCGTTGCCATAGTGACAGTACAGAGAGTCAGATGTGGGCCGAGGAGCCTTCAAGACAACATGAGATGTTCCCATATTGTGTGAAAATATTTACGTCATTCACCCCTGAACCTCGATAAGAACACCACCTGCACATCTTAATTAAATTAGAGAAAAACGGAAAAGAGGTCGGGCATTTACACTTTTAAGGCTCTGTGTGTGTCGAAGCTTCGTGTGTGTGATGCCGCACCGCTAACCCCCCCACCACCCCCCCCACGCGTTGCCGAGACGGACCCGACTTCGACGACTTCAAGATACGATATTTTAAGACGGCAGGGACCCGACTTCGACGACCAAATCTCCCCTGGGGGCTACAGGTAGGGAACGGTCTTTATGCACTTTTCCAACTCTGTGTGTGGGGGTGGTTAGTGTGTGTGAGGCGCCCGCCCCCCACCCCCCCCCCCAGTGGGGGCTACGGGTAGGGAACGGCTGCGTTGGGGGATCAGACCCAACGGGTTTGCCATTGGTCGTCGTGTTTAAGTGCACGTTTTTAATCAAATCCTAACCCACCCCCCCCCCCCCAATATTTCACAACTAAACTGGCTTCTCACCCATAGAAGCAGCACCAGCCCCAGCCCCTGGTGAACGTTCCATCGTGTGATGTCACAATGCCCAATGTTCAAATACATCGTTGCCATAGAGGGAGTACAGAGAAGGTTCACCAGACTGATTCCTGGGATGTCAGGACTTTCATATGACGAAAGACTGGATAGACTCGGCTTGTACATGCTAGAATTTAAAAGATTGAGGGGGTATCTTATAGAAACTTACAAAATTCTTAAGGGGTTGGACAGGCTAGATGCAGGAAGATTGTTCCAGATGTTGGGGAAGTCCAGAACAAGGGGTCACAGTTTAAGGATAAGGGGTAAATCTTTTAGGACCGAGATGAGAAAAACATTTTTAACACAGAGAGTGGTGAATCTCTGGAATTCACTGGCACAGAAGGTAGTTGAGGCCTGTTCATTGGCTGTATTTAAGAGGGAGTTAGATGTGGTCCTTGTGGCTAAAGGGATCAGGGGGTATGGAGAGAAGGCAGGTACAGGATACTGAGTTGGATGATCAGCCACGATCATATTGAATGGTGGTGCAGGCTCGAAGGGCCGAATGGCCTACTCCTGCACTTAATTTCAATGGTTCTATGTTTCCCTCTCCGAAACCCCTCTCCCACCCATCCCTCTCTCCCCCACCCCCCTTCCCTCTCTACGCCACCCCCTTCCTCCTACCCCTCTGTCCCTCTTCCATCACTCCCCCTACCCCTCTCCACCTCCCTCTCCACTCTTTCCCCTCTCTCCCCCACCCCTCTCCCCCTCCCTCCCTCCTTCCCTACCTCCCCATCCTCCCCCTCCACCACATCTATCTCCCCATCCCCCTCTCTCACCCCCTACCCCGCTCTCCTTTCCCTCCCAAATCTGTCCCATTTCCTCCACCTCCTCTCCCCTCCCTCCCCTCTTCACATCCCCCCTCCCTCCCCCCACCTGTGTGTTTGGGGGTTGGTTAATATGAGTTTGATGCCGCAGCCCCCCCTCCCCCCCCCCCCCCCTGCAAAACGCCGTTGGGGAAACAGACCCAACGGGTCTGCACTTGGTCTAGTTAATATATAAAACTCTCGCCCAAAATTCCGAAACGGAACTCCGTCCGGCTGTCACATTTCTTCCATTGATTCCCTGCAACTCCGAAACTGGACGCAGAATCGCCGACATCTTTTCCATTTCGGTAGAGATTTCACTTTTCTTTCTAAGTATCCGCTCCTCATTACATTCCGTCGTGTTTAAGTACACGTTTTTAATCAAATCCTTCCCCCCCCCCCCCCAATATTTCAAAACTAAACTGGCTTCACACCCACAGAACCTTCACCAGCCCCAGCCCCTGCTGAACGTTCCATCGTGTGATGTCACAATGCCCAATCTTCACATATGTCCAATCGGAATGGATCCATTTACATATGCCTATGCAGGAGCCCAAGCCAATGGTGAACGTTCCATCGTGTGATGTCACAATGCCCAATGCTCAAAGACATCGTTGCCATAGAGAGGGAGTACAGAGAAGGTTCACCAGGCTGATTCCTGTTATGTCAGAACTTTCATATGAAGAAAGACTGGATAGACTCGCCTTGTAATCGCTAGATTTTAGAAGATTGAGGGGGTATCTTATAGAGACGTTTAAAATTCTTAAGGGGTTGGACAGGCTAGATGCAGGAAGATTGTTCCGGATGTTGGGGAAGACCAGAACAAGGGGTCAAAGTTTAAGGATAAGGGGGAACGCTGAATCGCCGACATCTTTTCCATTTTGGTAGAGATTTCTCTTTTCTTTCTAAGTATCCGTTCCTCATTACATTTCGACGTGTTTAAGTGTACGTTTTTAATCAAATCCTAACCCCCCCCCCCCCCCCAATATTTCAAAACTAAACTGGCTTCACACCCACAGAACCTTCACCAGCACCAGCCCCTGCTGAGCGTTCCATCGTGTGATGTCACAATGCCCAATCTTCACATATGTCCAATCGGAATGGATTCATTTACATATGCCTATGCAGGAGCCCAAGCCAATGGTGAACGTTCCATCGTGTGATGTCACAATGCCCAATGTTCAAAGACATCGTTGCCATAGAGAGGGAGTACAGAGAAGGTTCACCAGGCTGATTCCTGTTATGTCAGAACTTTCATATGAAGAAAGACTGGATAGACTCGCCTTGTAATCGCTAGATTTTAGAAGATTGAGGGGGTATCTTATAGAGACGTTTAAAATTCTTAAGGGGTTGGACAGGCTAGATGCAGGAAGATTGTTCCGGATGTTGGGGAAGACCAGAACAAGGGGTCAAAGTTTAAGGATAAGGGGGAACGCTGAATCGCCGACATCTTTTCCATTTTGGTAGAGATTTCTCTTTTCTTTCTAAGTATCCGTTCCTCATTACATTTCGACGTGTTTAAGTGTACGTTTTTAATCAAATCCTAACCCCCCCCCCCCCCCAATATTTCAAAACTAAACTGGCTTCACACCCACAGAACCTTCACCAGCACCAGCCCCTGCTGAGCGTTCCATCGTGTGATGTCACAATGCCCAATCTTCACATATGTCCAATCGGAATGGATTCATTTACATATGCCTATGCAGGAGCCCCAGCCAATGGTGAACGTTCCATCGTGTGATGTCACAATGCCCAGTGCTCATAGACATCGTTGCCATAGTGACAGTACAGAGAGTCAGATGTGGGCCGAGGAGCCTTCAAGACAACATGAGATGTTCCCATATTGTGTGAAAATATTTACGTCATTCACCCCTGAACCTCGATAAGAACACCACCTGCACATCTTAATTAAATTAGAGAAAAACGGAAAAGAGGTCGGGCATTTACACTTTTAAGGCTCTGTGTGTGTCGAAGCTTCGTGTGTGTGATGCCGCACCGCTAACCCCCCCACCACCCCCCCCACGCGTTGCCGAGACGGACCCGACTTCGACGACTTCAAGATACGATATTTTAAGACGGCAGGGACCCGACTTCGACGACCAAATCTCCCCTGGGGGCTACAGGTAGGGAACGGTCTTTATGCACTTTTCCAACTCTGTGTGTGGGGGTGGTTAGTGTGTGTGAGGCGCCCGCCCCCCCCCCCCCCCCCCCAGTGGGGGCTACGGGTAGGGAACGGCTGCGTTGGGGGATCAGACCCAACGGGTTTGCCATTGGTCGTCGTGTTTAAGTGCACGTTTTTAATCAAATCCTAACCCACCCCCCCCCCCCCCAATATTTCACAACTAAACTGGCTTCTCACCCATAGAAGCAGCACCAGCCCCAGCCCCTGGTGAACGTTCCATCGTGTGATGTCACAATGCCCAATGTTCAAATACATCGTTGCCAT
Organism: Amblyraja radiata; assembly: GCF_010909765.2. NCBI lineage: Eukaryota > Metazoa > Chordata > Chondrichthyes > Rajiformes > Rajidae > Amblyraja > Amblyraja radiata. The sequence goes on along the minus strand of NC_045980.1, from coordinate 29,507,835 downwards.
AGAGGGAGTACAGAGAAGGTTCACCAGACTGATTCCTGGGATGTCAGGACTTTCATATGACGAAAGACTGGATAGACTCGGCTTGTACATGCTAGAATTTAAAAGATTGAGGGGGTATCTTATAGAAACTTACAAAATTCTTAAGGGGTTGGACAGGCTAGATGCAGGAAGATTGTTCCAGATGTTGGGGAAGTCCAGAACAAGGGGTCACAGTTTAAGGATAAGGGGTAAATCTTTTAGGACCGAGATGAGAAAAACATTTTTAACACAGAGAGTGGTGAATCTCTGGAATTCACTGGCACAGAAGGTAGTTGAGGCCTGTTCATTGGCTGTATTTAAGAGGGAGTTAGATGTGGTCCTTGTGGCTAAAGGGATCAGGGGGTATGGAGAGAAGGCAGGTACAGGATACTGAGTTGGATGATCAGCCACGATCATATTGAATGGTGGTGCAGGCTCGAAGGGCCGAATGGCCTACTCCTGCACTTAATTTCAATGGTTCTATGTTTCCCTCTCCGAAACCCCTCTCCCACCCATCCCTCTCTCCCCCACCCCCCTTCCCTCTCTACGCCACCCCCTTCCTCCTACCCCTCTGTCCCTCTTCCATCACTCCCCCTACCCCTCTCCACCTCCCTCTCCACTCTTTCCCCTCTCTCCCCCACCCCTCTCCCCCTCCCTCCCTCCTTCCCTACCTCCCCATCCTCCCCCTCCACCACATCTATCTCCCCATCCCCCTCTCTCACCCCCTACCCCGCTCTCCTTTCCCTCCCAAATCTGTCCCATTTCCTCCACCTCCTCTCCCCTCCCTCCCCTCTTCACATCCCCCCTCCCTCCCCCCACCTGTGTGTTTGGGGGTTGGTTAATATGAGTTTGATGCCGCAGCCCCCCCTCCCCCCCCCCCCCCTGCAAAACGCCGTTGGGGAAACAGACCCAACGGGTCTGCACTTGGTCTAGTTAATATATAAAACTCTCGCCCAAAATTCCGAAACGGAACTCCGTCCGGCTGCCACATTTCTTCCATTGATTCCCTGCAACTCCGAAACTGGACGCAGAATCGCCGACATCTTTTCCATTTCGGTAGAGATTTCACTTTTCTTTCTAAGTATCCGCTCCTCATTACATTCCGTCGTGTTTAAGTACACGTTTTTAATCAAATCCTTCCCCCCCCCCCCCCAATATTTCAAAACTAAACTGGCTTCACACCCACAGAACCTTCACCAGCCCCAGCCCCTGCTGAACGTTCCATCGTGTGATGTCACAATGCCCAATCTTCACATATGTCCAATCGGAATGGATCCATTTACATATGCCTATGCAGGAGCCCAAGCCAATGGTGAACGTTCCATCGTGTGATGTCACAATGCCCAATGCTCAAAGACATCGTTGCCATAGAGAGGGAGTACAGAGAAGGTTCACCAGGCTGATTCCTGTTATGTCAGAACTTTCATATGAAGAAAGACTGGATAGACTCGCCTTGTAATCGCTAGATTTTAGAAGATTGAGGGGGTATCTTATAGAGACGTTTAAAATTCTTAAGGGGTTGGACAGGCTAGATGCAGGAAGATTGTTCCGGATGTTGGGGAAGACCAGAACAAGGGGTCAAAGTTTAAGGATAAGGGGGAACGCTGAATCGCCGACATCTTTTCCATTTTGGTAGAGATTTCTCTTTTCTTTCTAAGTATCCGTTCCTCATTACATTTCGACGTGTTTAAGTGTACGTTTTTAATCAAATCCTAACCCCCCCCCCCCCCCCAATATTTCAAAACTAAACTGGCTTCACACCCACAGAACCTTCACCAGCACCAGCCCCTGCTGAGCGTTCCATCGTGTGATGTCACAATGCCCAATCTTCACATATGTCCAATCGGAATGGATTCATTTACATATGCCTATGCAGGAGCCCCAGCCAATGGTGAACGTTCCATCGTGTGATGTCACAATGCCCAGTGCTCATAGACATCGTTGCCATAGTGACAGTACAGAGAGTCAGATGTGGGCCGAGGAGCCTTCAAGACAACATGAGATGTTCCCATATTGTGTGAAAATATTTACGTCATTCACCCCTGAACCTCGATAAGAACACCACCTGCACATCTTAATTAAATTAGAGAAAAACGGAAAAGAGGTCGGGCATTTACACTTTTAAGGCTCTGTGTGTGTCGAAGCTTCGTGTGTGTGATGCCGCACCGCTAACCCCCCCACCACCCCCCCCACGCGTTGCCGAGACGGACCCGACTTCGACGACTTCAAGATACGATATTTTAAGACGGCAGGGACCCGACTTCGACGACCAAATCTCCCCTGGGGGCTACAGGTAGGGAACGGTCTTTATGCACTTTTCCAACTCTGTGTGTGGGGGTGGTTAGTGTGTGTGAGGCGCCCGCCCCCCACCCCCCCCCCCAGTGGGGGCTACGGGTAGGGAACGGCTGCGTTGGGGGATCAGACCCAACGGGTTTGCCATTGGTCGTCGTGTTTAAGTGCACGTTTTTAATCAAATCCTAACCCACCCCCCCCCCCCCAATATTTCACAACTAAACTGGCTTCTCACCCATAGAAGCAGCACCAGCCCCAGCCCCTGGTGAACGTTCCATCGTGTGATGTCACAATGCCCAATGTTCAAATACATCGTTGCCATAGAGGGAGTACAGAGAAGGTTCACCAGACTGATTCCTGGGATGTCAGGACTTTCATATGACGAAAGACTGGATAGACTCGGCTTGTACATGCTAGAATTTAAAAGATTGAGGGGGTATCTTATAGAAACTTACAAAATTCTTAAGGGGTTGGACAGGCTAGATGCAGGAAGATTGTTCCAGATGTTGGGGAAGTCCAGAACAAGGGGTCACAGTTTAAGGATAAGGGGTAAATCTTTTAGGACCGAGATGAGAAAAACATTTTTAACACAGAGAGTGGTGAATCTCTGGAATTCACTGGCACAGAAGGTAGTTGAGGCCTGTTCATTGGCTGTATTTAAGAGGGAGTTAGATGTGGTCCTTGTGGCTAAAGGGATCAGGGGGTATGGAGAGAAGGCAGGTACAGGATACTGAGTTGGATGATCAGCCACGATCATATTGAATGGTGGTGCAGGCTCGAAGGGCCGAATGGCCTACTCCTGCACTTAATTTCAATGGTTCTATGTTTCCCTCTCCGAAACCCCTCTCCCACCCATCCCTCTCTCCCCCACCCCCCTTCCCTCTCTACGCCACCCCCTTCCTCCTACCCCTCTGTCCCTCTTCCATCACTCCCCCTACCCCTCTCCACCTCCCTCTCCACTCTTTCCCCTCTCTCCCCCACCCCTCTCCCCCTCCCTCCCTCCTTCCCTACCTCCCCATCCTCCCCCACCACCACATCTATCTCCCCATCCCCCTCTCTCACCCCCTACCCCGCTCTCCTTTCCCTCCCAAATCTGTCCCATTTCCTCCACCTCCTCTCCCCTCCCTCCCCTCTTCACATCCCCCCTCCCTCCCCCCACCTGTGTGTTTGGGGGTTGGTTAATATGAGTTTGATGCCGCAGCCCCCCCTCCCCCCCCCCCCCCCCCTGCAAAACGCCGTTGGGGAAACAGACCCAACGGGTCTGCACTTGGTCTAGTATATTACTAAAAGTCTGTTCTTGACCGGTTTTGGCCATCTGTGCTGCGATTTCCGAGAGAACGCCGCCACCTACGGCCGTCATTTTTGGCCACCTTGCTCAGAGCCCCCCTCCGCCGCATGTGTGCCGAGGATTTTTCCCGTCGATTAAAAATGACAGAGATATTAACGTTTTTACAAAATTCCCCATTCTCTCTGCTGCCCCCGCTGGCGGCAGGGGGGAGGGACTATAAAACCAGGAAGTGGTATGCCTCAATCAGTGTCTGCAAGCTGGAGGAAGGCAGAGGGTCACGTTTCTCTGAGCTGTGAATAACACTGAACACATGTCCACTCAAATGTTTGTGTCCTTAGTGGTTCTAAAATGCTTGCAGAATGTGTCTATTGGTTCTAAAATGTTTGCAAAAAGTGTCTCTTTTGGTTCTACAATGCTTGCAGAATGTGTCTATTGGTTCTAAAGCTTGCAAAAAATGTGTCTTGGTTCTAAAGCTTGCAAAAAAATGTCTATTGGTTCTAAAGTTTGCAAAAAAATGTCTATTGGTTCTAAAGCTTTCAAAAAATGTCTATTGGTTCTAAAGCTTGCAAAAAGTGTCTCTATTGGTTCTAAAGCTTGCAAAAAGTGTCTCTATTGGTTCTAAAGCTTTCAAAAAGTGTCCATTGGTTCTAAAGCTTACAAAGAGTGTCTCTATTGGTTCTAAAGCTTGCAAAAAGTGTCTCTATTGGTTCTAAAGCTTGCAAAAAAAAATGTCTCTATTGGTTCTAAGCTTGCAAAAATATGTCTATTGGTTCTAAAGCTTGCAAAAATATGTCTATTGGTTCTAAAGCTTGCAAACAGTGTCTATTGGTTCTAAAGCTTGCAAAAAGTGTCTATTGGTTCTAAAGCTTGCCAAAAAATGACTATTGGTTCTAAAGCTTGGGTGTGGCTTGAAGTTGAAAGGCACTACTTACTGCAGATGGTGGCTTGGGTGCAATGGCTTGAAGTTAAAATGCATTACTTACTGCAAATGGGGGCGTGGGTGCATTGGCTTGAAGTTGAAAGGCACTACTTACTGCAAATTGTGACTTGAAGTTGAAAGGCACTACTTACTGCAAATGGTGGCATGAAGTTGAAAGGCACTACTTACTGCAAATGGTGGCTTGGGAGCTTTGGCTTGAAGTTGAAAGGCACTATTACTGCAAATGGTGGCTTGGTTGCTTTGGCTTGAAGTTGAAAGGCACTACTTACTGCAAATGGTGGCTTGGGTGTGGCTTTAAGTTGAAAGACACCACTTACTGCAAATGGTGGCATGAAGTTGAAGGGCACTACTTACTGCAAATGGTGGATTGGTTGCTTTGGCTTGAAGTTGAAAGGCACTACTTACTGCAAATGGTGGCATGAAGTTGAAAGGCACTACTTACTGCAAATGGTGGCTTGGGAGCTTTGGCTTGAAGTTGAAAGGCACTATTACTGCAAATGGTGGCTTGGGAGCTTTGAAGTTGAAAGGCACTACTTACTGCAAATGATGGCTTGGGTGTGGCTTGAAGTTGAAAGACACTACTTACTGCAAATGATGGCTTGGGTGTGGCTTGAAGTTGAAAGACACCACTTACTGCAAATGGTGGCATGAAGTTGAAAGGCACTACTTACTGCAAATGGTGGCTTGGGAGCTTTGGCTTGAAGTTGAAAGGCACTATTACTGCAAATGGTGGCTTGGGTGCTTTGGCTTGAAGTTGAAAGCACTACTTACTGCAAATGGTGGCTTGGGAGCTTTGGTTTGAAGTTGAAAGGCACTACTTACTGCAAATGGTGGCTTGGGAGCTTTGGTTTGAAGTTGAAATGCACTACTTACTGCAAATGGTGGCTTGGTTGCTTTGGCTTGAAGTTGAAAGGCACTACTTACTGCAAATGGTGGCTTGGGTGTGGATTGGGTGTGGCTTGAAGTTGAGGGACACCACTTACTGCAAATGGTGGCTTGGATGCAATGGCTTGAAGTTGAAAGGCACTATTTACTGCTAATGGTAGCATGAAGTTGAAAGGCACTACTTACTGCAAATGGTGGCTTGGGTGGTTTGGCTTGAAATTAAAAGGCACTACTGTAAATGCACTTCCTGTTTGCACTGTATATTGAGCAGGTGCAGAGCAGGTGCAGAGAATTCTTCCCATCAATTAAAAATAAAAGTGTTATTAGGTTTTTAAAAAATGTTGAAAATCTCTCTCCTGTCAATCACTCCATGAAAGCCACACCTTTTCCGGTGGGGGGGGTGGGGGATTATAAAACCCGGAAATGTGGGTGTGGCTCAGTCTCTGCAAGATGGAGGAGGGAGAGGTCACGACTCGCTGTCTTTAGTGGCTTTGCACGCTACTTCAAATGGTATGAAACTGCACTTGAATTTGGTGGCCTTGCACCCTGCTAGAAGTGGTAAGAAACTGCACTTGAATTTGGTGGCCTTATACCCTGCTTGAAATAGAATTTCGAGGATTAGCCGTGAGTCAACTACCAGCCCACCAGCCGTGAGTGAGTGAGTTGCCAGCACAACAGGCTTGATTGACTGAGACGCCAGCCCAAGAATCCATTTGGCGTACAATTTGCATACTAGCCCTCTGGAAACTAGTCCCTTCAGCCCACAACACCCATACTAGCGCTCCAGAAAGCCCCCCCCCCAACTGGCCACCAATATTAGAATTGGTGGAGAGGTGGAATATTGCGTTGGATGACCAGCCCTCCTATGTGATGCTGGGACCCAACGGGTCCCACTTAGTCTAGTCTATATATATATATATATTGATATGTATTCTTATACATTCTGTGCTGTGTTATATATCTTTTTGGCAAAGTATATAAAACACAGCATAGAACTACAAAGCTTCTATCAGAGCTGCAGAAAGAGAACACAAGAAAAAGTATCAATAGACAATAGGTGCAGGAGTAGGCCATTTGGCCCTTCGAGCCAGCACCAGCACTAACAAAGTACATGTGGAAAAAATTATTAGTGAAGTATGGGATGAAGAAGACAAGTCTTGCCACTTTAGTTTCCTTTACCTCTTGTGAATAAATTGCGTGGAGAATTAGAGATACAGCCCAGAAACAGGCGCTTCGGCCCACCGAGTCCGCACCAACCAGCGATTCCCGCATGCTTACACTATCCTACACACACGAGGGACACTTTACAATTATACCAAACCAATTAACCGACAAATCTGCACGGCTTTGAACTAAGGGAAGACACTGGGACACCTGGAGAAAACCTCACGCAGGCCACAGGAAGGACGTACAAACTCCGTACAGCCAGCACCCGTAGTCAGGATCGAACCCGGGTCTCTGGCATGTAAGGCAGCAACTCTATCGCTGCGCCACACATGATCAACAAATTTCCTATGATTACTTCTTGAAGAAGCAAACTTATAATTCTGTGTCTGTCTTTTTAGAAAGAAAAATGCAAGGATGGTCAGGCATCACTTCCAGATCTTCATTGACTTCCTGCATGTGGACATTAAATCAATAAATACTAAATAATTCACTTTCATTGTTTCTATTCCTTTGGCTTTTATATTCACACATGGAAAATATGTATTGAAAAATATCAGAAAATGGAAGGGAAATTGGATATTTTTTAAGCAAAAATGTAGACATTCGGATGAGAAGAGTAATGCGGCAGAATTATTGGGGCTGCAGAATCTTTGGAAGATGTCAAGCTACTTCCCAGGGGAAGAGCACCAAGCAACACTTCCGAAGGGGTGGTTTTTAGAGAGCAATGCAACCTCCGAGATCAGTCATTATTTTTCAGATCCTTGATCAGTCAGCAACTGATGAAAGGCTCAGACTCACTGCTGGCAACTTAAATCTTGACTTCAACTTTTTAAAGGACTTTTTATCTATTTGATCTGAGAATTGGGTTTAAAAAATATCATGAAAATGTTCAAATGACACCAGTAATTGTAATTGACTGTTCCACATCATTAAGCAATCAAGCATATCAACATGGTACATCTATAGAATAACTATTCACACTGTACACAAACAGTATACCCATGTATAGTCACATATACTATCTCCAATGTGTACTGTCTCCTATGGTGTAGGAAGGAACTGCAGATGCTGGTTTACACCGAAGATCAAGATACAAAATGCTGGAGTAACTCAGCGGGTCAGGCAGCATCTCTGGAGAGAAGGAATGGATGACTTTTTGGGTCAGTCTGAAGAAGGGCCTCGACCCGAAATGTCACCCATTCCTTCTCTCCAGAAATGTTGCCTGTCCTGCTGAGTCACTCCAGCATTTTGTGTCTATCCTCGATGTACTAACAATGGGTTACATACACACAGGTTTCTCTATTTTTTTAACCAGTGCCATTCAACACACGTCTACCTACAGGGCAGGGGCAACAGGTGTATGTTATTCCTATCACTTTAAAGTTGCACACAATCTTGTTCATCCAATATCATCATCACTCTTTCATCATTCCGGAGTCAAAACATTGGAAACTCACAGCCCTGCAACACTCTCAGATCGTCCAGACAATATGGACTACAATGGTTCAACAAAGACTGCAAGTGACTGAAGAACACAAGGCAGCGCAGTGGTAAAGTTGCTCCCTTACACCTCCAGAGACCTGGGTTCAATCCTGACAATGAGTGTTGTCTGCACGGAGTTTGTTCGTTCTCCCCGTGACCGACTGGGTTTTCTGGTTTCCTCCCACATTCTAAAGACGTGTAGGTTTGTAGGTTAATAATTGGCTTCTGTAAATTGCCCCCAATGTGTAGGATGTGATCGTTGGTCAGCACAGACTCGGTGGGCCGAAGAGCCTATTTCCACGCTGTATCTCTAAACTGAATATCGGGGGATACTGGTCTTGTTGGTGATGCGTTCATAGAAAAATATCTTTAAAACCATCCATACCCAAATGTGCAACTGCCTATACAAAAGATTACTGAAATCAAAATACAAGTATTTGGAAAGTTCTCACTATACATTATCCACACATACCATTGTTCTTGCCCTACTCTTAGCTACAATTGCATTTTAATTCTCTATATAAAGAACAAAGAACCACAAACCAAAATTATTTTTCTACTTTCTCAGTATTTAGTATTTGGTTTGCAAAGATAAGTTCCTTACAGTGCACTATCAACAAAAAATACATGGCTATTTCAAGATAGTAAAAAAAATATAGGAAATGGTCTACAACATTTTCACAGAAAGCACCCTGAAACGCAGGGGAATTCTTGCTGGTATGTGTAGAATTAAAAATAAATGGCATTATTAAAAAAAAGTCACTTCCTCGTGCAACTTCCTGACGCTATGCACACTGCCAACATTAACCTTTAAAAGAATATACAAATTCAGTCATAAATCCAGCCCAGATTATTATTAAACTGCAATAATCTGTGTGCACCATCGTTAGACCAATGCCACATCCAAATAGCCCCTGCACTGGGGAATCTGCTACCACATGTCGCTTCCACTTACCTTGTGTTTGAGTGCTTTGTCTGTGGTGGCAAAGATAATCGCAGCAGAAGCATCCCAGCTATTTGTGATCCAGGCCTTGGTGCCATTGACAATCCAGTTGTCGCCATCTAGCCTGGCAGTGGTCGAGGCTGCTCCGGCATCACTTCCATTGCCTGAAAGCACAGGGCCACAGTGTTGTAAGGCTCTGTCAGCCTCCAGTAACCATTCCATGGCTTCCATTAAGTATTTATTTGCACATTGTACCTAAATTTACCTTATGGACAATTTAAAGAATACTTTAAACTTAGCAACCGGATTGCTTTTTAAAAAAAAGTTAGGTTGTATCTTAGAGCACAAAATTCTTCGAAGTAAAAATATCCCTAAGCTAAAAAGCACCAGTTCCAAGTCTATCATATTATTTGGTTGAAGTAATTCAGTGACCTCTGTTAACTTATTATATAGCCTCTTCATGAAAGGACATTTAGCTGGACTGTGCATTTTTTCTCTCAAAATCGATTTTCTCTTTTGTTGAGTTCGAGGGTCTCCAATGAGGTAGATAATAGCTCAGCTCTGCTCTCCAGTTGTGGTAGGATGGTTCAGATGCCTGATAACTGAGAAGAAACTGTCCCTGAATCTGGAGGTGTGCTTTTTCACACTTCTATACTTTTTGCCCGATGGCGGAGGGGAGAAGAGGGAGTGACTGGGATGCGAATCGTCCTTGATTGTGCTGCTGGCCTTGCCGAGGCAGCGTGAAGTATAAAAATTGAAGGGAGGTTGGTCTGTGTGATGGTCTGGGCTGCATCCACAATTCTCTGCAATTTCTTGCAGTCTTGGATGGATTTGTTCCCAAACCATGCTGTGATGATTACGAATCTTTCCAGGGATACTCTACAAGAGTATACTGAAGATACAGGGATAGTTCGCCCTAGCGTAACAAAGGTTGATTTGAGATTTGTTCAAGGCATACAAGCTCATGATGGGTTCAGGTAGAATAAATGGAGCTGAGCTGTTCCCAATCACGGATTCATGAACCAGGGAATTCAAGTTCAATGGACAAAATATACAGGAGCATGCTTGAATTTGTTTTCAAGATACAGAAAAAGCTTATTGTACGGAACTTTCAACCCGTAGCAGTGATGGAAACAATCAATGTGGCTTTTTAAAAATAAGTTGGAAGAGCTGCTGCCTCACAGCACCAGAGACCCAGGTTCAATCCTGACCTCATCTGTGTGTGTGTGGAGTTTGCATGTTCTCAATATGACCGCATGTGTTTCCTTTGCGTGCTCTGGTTTCCTCCCACATCCCAAAGGCATGTGGGTTTGTAGGTTTATTGGTTTCTGTAAATTGCCCTTGGTGTGCAGAGAGTGAATGGGGAAAGTGGGATAATATAGCACTGATCGATGGTCGGTGTGGACTCGGTGGGCTGAAGGGCCTGTTTCCATGCTCTATCTCCAAAACTAAAACTAAACCGATTGGGCAGTTGAGATAAAATAATCTACAGGACCATGGGAAGCATAAACAGAACATACTGAATTGCTTCATAGGGAATGAACAATAGATCTAATAGACTGAATTGTTTCTTTCTTGCTATAACGATCCTGTGATTTGACATACTTTACAACTAAATCCACATGCACAACACCACAACTGTTCAGTTCATTCCCTAATGCATTAGAATATGCCTTAGTCTACTTCCTATTACCGCACATTGTTCTATTTTGTAGAATCAAGGAAGTGCAAATGCTGGTTTAATGCACAAAAGAACATTCAGTGCTGCAGTAAATCAGTGGGTCAGGAGGCATCTCTGGAGAACATGGATAGATGCTGTTTTTGGGTCAGAGTGGGGAAGGGTCCTGACCCGAAACGTCACCTATCTTTGCATCATTTTATTTTCCTTGGTAAATAAGCGAGTTTGATAAACGCAAGGAATCATGGGATTTGTCAAAGGGTCAAATGCTCTAAATAAAAATTGAACAAAGCGCTGTAGATACAGTGAGTTTGGGTCTGATTTTTGGTCTTTTTTCAAGCTTGTATTATTCAGGGGACAGATAGAGGGGGCAGATGCTAGTGGTAGGTGGAGGGATGGGGGAGACTTGACTGGCGGAGAGACATTCTCGGCAGCTGCATGCACACAGACCTGCGCGTCATCTGCAGCCAGGATCAAACCTGGGTCCCCGGTGCCGCAAGCGCTGCCGAACCACCACTGGGCCGTCCCCATCCCCCCTGGTCCAGACCGACAGGACACCGGCCCCCAGGCCCACAGCCAGCATGGAAAAGCACCATCCCCAGCTCACCTCCGCCTCTCCCGCCAGGCCAACCGACAGCCCCGGACTGACGACACCAGCGGCCCCAAGCCCACAGCCAGTGTGGAGAAGAACTGCCAACTCCAGCCCAACCCTGCTCCAACTCCAGAGGAACCCGCTCCCCGATGGGCCGCTACAGCGACAAGTGCCAGTTCGCCCACGGCCTGGCCGAGCTGTGCTCCATCAGCCGCCATCCCTAGTACAAGCCCTTGCACACCACCGGCATCTGCCCCTACGGTACCCGCTGCCACTTCATCCACAACCCCGAGGAGGAGCGAGGGCCCCGGCCTCGCCTGCGTCAGAGAGCCAGCCTGAGCGAGGCCTCCTCTGGCCCGGCGCTCGACTGGGTCGCTCTGCGGGCGGCCTTCAGCCCCGACCTGGAGTTGGAGCTGGCCCTGACTCTGGGCAAGGGAGGGGGAGGAGGTTGCTGCCGCCGCCAGCCCAGAGCCACCTCGGACACCTCCAGACAGGGACGGGACATGCATGTATTGACTTAATGCACCTGTGCTCATGCATATACTATGACCTACCTGGCTCGCTCAGGCCAAAGCAGCCAATTTTAGTTCCATCTGTGAATGGGGTTACCCACTTGCGCTTTTGCTCTTCTGAACCAAATTTCAGAAGTGGGCCTAAATACAATGACTGGAAAAAGAGAAAATCATGGATTTTATTGCATTTTCAGCAAATAACATAACAGCAAGCAGAACATAAATGCCAAAATGGTCGGGAACAAAATAAAGAGGAACAGCATGAGGGGTAGTAAGGTTACGAGGCATAAGATGGCTCGGAAACTATCCAAAGGAGCACATGAAGAATCTAATGGGCAGTAGAAATGAGCAGAAGACGAACAGTTTTAAGTTGAAAAAATACTTTGCGGCATCAAGTATCTGGGAAACACCACCCGGCAAGGACCTGACAAGAGAGATTGGGAAGAAATTCTGAGAAAATAAACCGAAACTAAATCTGCATTGGATCACTTGACTTTGGCCTCAACTCCGCATTTTTGGCTATTTCCCATACTCTGCACTCCCCATCAGTCCAAATACACCATTATCTCTGCGTCCATTCCTCTTAGTGGTATTGAATTCCAAAGATTCACTGATGCACAACGCCTCTATTATTTTTACTTTATTATTTTTGTGGCATTGTGGCGCAGCGGTAGAGCTGCTGCCTTACAGCGCCAGTGACCCGGGTTCGATCCTGACTACAGGTGCTAGTCTGCACGGAGTTTGTACGTTCTCCCCGTGACCCGCGTGGGTTTTCTCCGAGATCTTCGATTTCCTCCCAAACTCCAAAGTCGTACAGGTTTGTAGGTTAATTGGGGCTTGGTGGAAATGTTAAAGAAATGTCCCTAGTGTGTGTAGGATAGTGTTAGTGTGCGGGGATTGCTGGTCGGTGCGGACTCGGTGGGCCGAAGGGCCTGTTTCCACACTTTATCTCTAAACTAATACTCAAATATATGCCACCTCTACAACAGTTTGTCTCTCTCTGGAACTTCTCACCACCTCGGATATATTTATAACCCTATAACCATATAACAATTACAGGCCATCTCGGCCCTTCTAGTCCGTGTCAAACACTTACTCTCACCTAGTCCCATCTACCTGTGCTCAGACCATAACCCTCCATTCCTTTCCCGTCCATATACGACAGATGGCACAATGGGCTAAGTGTTCGGCTGGCGACCGGAAGGTGGCCGGTTCGAATCCTGCTTGGAGTGCATACTGTCGTTGTGTCTTTGGGCAAGACACTTCACCCACCTTTGCCTGTGTGTGAATGTGTGTGAGTGATTGGTGGTGGTCGGAGGGGCCGTAGGCGCAGAATGGCAGCCACGCTTCCGTCAGTCTGCCCCAGGGCAGCTGTGCCTACAGAAGTAGCTTACCACCACCGAGTGTGACTGAGGAGTGAATGAATAATGCGATGTAAAGCGCCTTGAGTATTAGAAAGGCGCTATATAAATCCCATCCATTATTATTATTACCTATCCAATTTATTTTTAAATGATAAAATCGAACCTGCCTCCACCACTTCCACTGGAAGCTCATTCCACACAGCTACCACTCTCTGAGTAAAGAAGTTCCCCCCCCATGTTACCCCTAAACTTCTGTCCCTTAATTCTCAATCATGTCCTTCAAATCATTTGCTTCACTGCCACTCACCTCCAGTGCGTACACATTCAGAGCCACGGCAACTTCATCCAGTGCCCATGTGTGCAAGTTCAGCAGAAAGCTCAAGGTGTTTAGAACTTACAAGCCTAACATGTTTTTAATTCGCCAGCCACCTCTCTCTTCCCCCCCCCCTTATTGCAACCTTTTCCAAACAATGATACTCATACCAATTACAACATACCTTCTGCCTTACTGAGTTGCTCAGGTGCTCTAACCTTCTCACCTGAAATCACCAACAATGTTTAGACCGGTTAACATCTGTAACTTTGTCGGCACCAAAACATGGCATCACTTGTGTACTGCCTAGGTGAGGTCGACGGTATGATTTTACCGGGTTGTATGCAAAGCAAAGCATTTCACTGTACTTAGGTCCATGTAACAATATTGAATCATTGAATCATCATTATTGACACTAACATTTCTTAGCTTCTGTGGCTTTGCTCCTCACTTATTAACCAAGTGATAGCACTCAGGGAAGTTAAAGAAGTTAAACAGTATCAGAAATACATCAATAATTGTGAAATATTCAAAATGTAGTTGAACAAAAGGGTGGTGGGTGTGTGGAACAAGCTGCCAGAGGAGGTAGTTGAGGCAGGGACTATCCCACATTTAAGAAACAGTTAGACAGGTGCGTGGATAGGACAGGTTTGGAGGGATATGGTCCAAACGCAGGCAGGTGGGACTTGTGTAGCTGGGACATGTTGGACAGTGTCGGCAAGTTGGGCCGAAGGGCCTGCTTCCACACTGTATCACTCTACGACTATATGACTCTAAATTATTAATGACTAGTGTTCATTAAGAAAGTCCTGTGCTGAAACAATCCTTCGATTATGATTTTTGCTTGATAGACATGGCGGACTCACGTTATTTACACTCATGATGACGCCAGTGGAAGCACAGCCTCGGCTTATCTCTTCTATGGCAATGGCATATGCCAGATAATCCAATCCTGCTCCACCATATTTCTCCGGCACATCCATTGCCAAGAGCCCAAGTTCTCCCATCTTCTTTACCTGGGGAGAGCATTGTGAAAAGGTTCTTAGGATTGCAAAACCAAAACGCATTCAAAATTCATGGGTCATTCACAGCAGAGACAACTTGTTCAAGTCAAGTCAACTTTATTGTGACAATGAAAAACGTCAGCAGCAGCATGGATCACGTAGTCCAACTGTACAATGGAATTGTTTCCACTTCTGTTAAAACAAATAGCATTATAGGCCACCTTTCCGAACTTCAGGTCATCCCAGAAGCACTTTTCACACAAATAATAGTTTTGAAGGAGAAGTATTGTTGCAGTGTGTTTGATACATCCTTTATCAATTCTACGTTTTGAAATGCAACCTATTGAATCACTTGCTCCAGTACATCCTTTCACGTCCATGGGGAATGTTCTGCCATTAATATTTTAAAAATCATTATTATAAGACTACCTATTGCCTTCCAAGCAGCATCACAGAAAACTGTGTAAACGGTTAAAGGTAAACTATGTTTGCTGGGAGTGAGAAGTACTTTAAAGCATGGTGTGACAGTTGTTGCAATGTCATGTGGTAAATGGAATAAATGAATTTATGATAGTCACCTTGAACTATTGGGTCATAGAGTCATATAGCACGGGAACAGGCCCTTCAGCCCAACTCATCCATGCCGCCCAAGTGCATCTGTGGAGGAAATGGATAGGCAACATTTCAGGTGGGGACCATTCTTCAGACTGATGAAGTGGGGGGAGAAAGTTGGGAAATAAGTTTGGGTGGGACAAAGGCTGGTGAGGGATAGGTGGATACAGGGGGGTTTAGATAGGCAGATGAGTGGACAAAGGTTAGAAATGAAAAGGAGACTAAAGGGCGTCAGATATGAGAGAAGAGGAGTGAAATGTAAAGCCGAAGGCAAGGATATAGGTGGAAGGGGACATGGGGAGAGGGCAGGATAGGGGGTGAAATTAGTGCATAAAGGGGTGGAAGGGCGGCACAGAAAATAGGGGAGGGTAAAAGAAGGGGGTTACCTAAAATTGGAAGATTCATTGTACATGCTGTTGGGTTTTAAGCTACGCAAGTGGAATATGAGGCTCTGTCCCTCCAGTTTGGAGGAGAGACAGGACAGAAAGGTCGGCATGGGAATTGGAAAAGGAGTTAGCAACCAGGAGCTCCAGCAGGCATGGCTGACCAAGCGCAAAATTGGCCAAGTTTCTGTAAAGGAGGCCACAATGAGAGCACCAAATGCAGTAAATGAGGTTAGAAGAGGAGCATGCAAACCTCTGTCAGGTATTTATAAGCTGGGATAAACATAGAATTCCCAATTCCATGAAGAGTTTATTATTTTGTTAAAAAGATTATTTAATATTTGCCTGAGGAGGAGTATCAAAGGGATTTGGGCATTGATTTTTTTAATGTTTATGCATTGTACTTTCTAATGGCACAGTAATAACTGATTTAATTTAGCTTTGTCAAATGGGACTCCTTATAAATTCTCTAGAGAGGACATTCCAACAACATTAACACAGCATATAAAGTCATGCAACGGAAGTTATTGACATGGTTTACACACATTGCACTCATATCAGCCATGTTTCATCATCACCCTCCATGCTGGCTTCATGATCATTGTAAATTTCCGTAACGGCATGGCTCCTAAGGCCCTGCAGGAGTTGTTACTGCAATAATTACACCGTAAGTTGTGAATGGCAACTAAGCCACAGGTATACGAAAGTCAAACACCCGTGGGAGGCAGTGATTCAGTTGCTGCTGCCTTAGAGCGCCAGAGACCAGGGATCAATCCTGACTACAGGTGACCACGTGGGTTTTCCCCGGGTGCTCCGGTTTCCTTCCACACACCAAATATGTACAGATTTGTAGGTCAGTCGGCTTGGTATAATTGTAAATTGTCCCTAGTGTGTGTAGGGTAATGTAAATGTGCGGGGATCATTGTTCGGCACAGACTCCATAGTCCAAAGGGCCTGTTTCCGCGCTCTATCTCTAAACTAAACTAAAATCAGTTGAAATTCCTTCCCCACCCTATTACACGAAACGTTGGGCGTTTGCACATGGATCCTCAATGAGGATATGATAAGAGTCCATTCTAAAGCTTCTTGTTGTGATATATGAGCATGGCAGTCCCTTTAAGAGAGTGCAAATCCAGACCCAGTATCTAGTGTAAGGAGACTATGGAAGTTCCACAAGCTTCTGCTTATTGTTCTTAATCTTATAACACAGAAAGAGCTTGGAAATAGTTGTTTTTTTAAAATTATTAGTGGTGCAAAGACAATATCTAACCAAATATCCCACTACTTATATAAATAACCAATTTCAAAAACTGCACTTGGTAGGATACTGGTATCGTTGCTTCATTTTCTTAACCTCTTCCACACAGCATATTGTTCACACTTGTGAAAAAATCTTTTAATTCAATTCATGTGGAGATTTCTTAAGCTTTCTATCCCTCTTTGGGTGATTCTATTTTTGTGCACAATTAAGACAGGGATTATATTAAATAGGATCTCCCTGTTGCAGTTTCCATCTCAGGGTCACAAATCCACAGGGAGTGTCTCGGCGAGACGGTGCATGTACCATTTTCCCAATCTGTTTATAAATTCATTGTTCTCTATTGAGATGAAGGAAGAAGCCAAGACTATTACTTGCTCCACACACAAAGGTCAAGCACCAATTTTCAAAGTCATTTTTGGCAACTGGCCAACTGTTCAATGTCCATGACCTATTATCTGCTCCTTGCTCTCAATCAGCTTTCTCCATGTACTGCTAGATTTGTGTCATGAAGGAAAGGAACATTCATTGTGTGTTTGACACACACATTTAATTACATAAGACCCGTCTGTGCACCCCATGCATATTTAATTCACGCAAGTGTTTTGGTCTCGTGAAAAGGCGCTATGTAAATGAACTTTTCTTCCTGGCACATTTTGCTCTGGGTATTAAAAATGCTTGTAAAAATTCAAATTTATGACCTAATATTCAGTAGAATATAAGAATATATTAAGGCATTTATCTAGAAATATAGAAACATAGAAAGTAGGTGCAGGAGTAGACCATTCGGCCCTACGAGCCAGCACCACCATTCAATGGCTGACCATCCAAAATCAGTACCCCGTTCCTGCTTTCTCCCCATATCCCTTGATTCCGTTAGCCCTAAGAGCTAAATCTAACTCTCGCTTGAAAACATCCATTGAATTGGTCTCCACTGCCGTCTGTGGCAGAGAATTCCACAGATGCACAACTCTCTGGATGAAAAAGTTTTTCCTCATCTCAGTCCTAAATGGCCTACCCTTTATTCATAAACTGTGACCCCTGGTTCTGGACTCCCCCAACATCGGGAACATTTTTCCTGCATCTAACCTGTCCAATCCCTTAAGAATTTTAGATGTTTCTATAAGATGTCCTCTCATCCTTCTAAATTCCAGTGAATACAAGCCTAGTCGCCCCGTCTGTGCTGGTCACCAGTTGTGTCCGCTGCGTGTCTCTGCGTCATCTCAGCGGGTGACCAAGATCGCCAGTTGTGTCTTCAACTGGTGATCTTGGTCACACAGCACGGAAGCGGGCCAGTGGAAACAGGGAGTAGCATGGAAACTCTGGGAAAGTTGAGGGACGAAATAGGTGGTAGTGTGCACCACTGGGAATGATTTAACGGAGCCATCCTTCCAGAGAAGGAGAGAAAAATAATTAAGAGAGAAATTAAGTTTCAATTTAGCCAAGAACAAATGTACTGAATTTTGAAAAATAGCTATGATGTGTAAAACTCTTAAATAGCACTGTGAGGAATGTCTCTGGCAGATCATTGAGTCTGCTCTAGCTAATGATATGCCATTACCCACAAGATTTCTATCTGATGGAATGATATATTAAAGAAAGAGGAGAAAAACAACTGTGCAAAAGGTGCAATGTTGAAAATTCAAGTCATGGAGTCATACAGCAAGGAAACAGGCCCTTTGGCCCAACTCACTCATGCCGACCAAGATGCCCCGTCTAAGCTCACCCTATTTGCCTGCGTTTGTCCAATATCTCTCTAAACTTTCCCTACCCTTGTACCTGTCCAAGTGTCTTTTAAATGCTGTTATAGAAGTTATTGCAAATATCTCCTCTGGCCGCTCTTTCCATTGATTCGCCACTCTCTGAGTGAACAAATTGCCCATTAGGTTCCTATTAAATCTTTCCCCTCTCACCTTAAACCTATGTCCTCTGGCTTTTGATTCCCCTACCTTAGGATAATGACTCAGCGCATTCATTTCATCTATTCCTCTCATGATTTTATGTACAGGATTTTATTTTTATTTTATTATGTCAGAAGTTACATGCAGCATCTTGCATATTACACCACTATTTATTCACCTCTGTGACCTGGTATTGTCCAACTGAAGCCCGATACTCCTTCAGACTGGACAGTCTGAAGAAGGGCCCTGACCCGACCAAAGATGCTGTCAGACCCACTGAGTTACTCCAGCATTTTTCTGCACACCACCATCTGTAGTTTAGTTTCTCATTCCTACAAGCCCAATACTGCAGGCTGTCCCCAAGTAATGGAACGGGATTACGATTAACAGGCCTCCATGTATCAATTTTATCCATGTCGGAAAATCACTCGGCAGGGTACCATTCATCCACAGCAATGTAACAAATGGCATCAAAAGGGCAATTCTAACTTTTCTCTTTCATTATTAAACCACCAGACCCACTCTCTCTATCTCTTCCCCCATTTGATTGGAAGACTTGGTTTTCACCAATGCAACATAAATCTTTAGCTGAACGGAGAAAATTTTACCTCATGATTGTGAGAAATACAAAATGTTAAAATGTACCACGTTAAGCAGCATCTGATAAATGATTAGATTTGTAATCGAGATAGTGTTGATCCAAGGTTCGAGTGGAACTTAAATGTTCATTTTTTTCCTGTTTATATTTCAGATTTGCACCTTTGAGGCATTTTTATTCATCTCAACATCAGCTTTTACAGTATTTTGCTGCTTTTAATATCCTCCCGATCCTAGTGGAAGAATTTTAAGGTTATGAACTGTTGGTTCAGGGCAGCATGGTGACACAGCGGCACAGTTGCCGACTTACAACGCCAGAGACCCAGGTTCGATCCTGACTACGGGTGCTCTCTGTAAGGAGTTTGTATGATCTCCCCATGACCATGTGGGTTTTCTCCAGGGAGCTCCGGTTTCTTCGCACACTCCAAAGACGTACAGGTTTGTAGGTTAATTAGCTTCTGTAAATTGTAAATTGTTCCTAGTGCGTAGGATAGTGCTGGTGAACGGGGATCCCTGGTCGGCGCGGACTTGGTGGGCCAAAGGGCCTGTTTCTGCGCTGTGTCTCTAAACTAAACTAAACTAAACTAAGTTCGTTAGGGAAGTTAAAGAACAGTGCCAGCAATGGGCTCGCTATAATCTGTGAATGATTGAAGTCTGCCTTACAGATGATGTTGGTGTGTTGTTCAATCTTAATTACTGGAAAAGACAGGAAGACAATAAGATCGGTATCTCTGTGGACAGTACCAACTGGTTGAGGAAAAATTAGACAATGATTTAATAAATTAGAAAATCAATTGCTCCCAGCTAAATCAATCATGGACAGTAAACAGTTTACGACATCTATGAAACAATAATCCAAAGATTTTAACTCTGCCATTAAATAGCTTTCAAAAACAATCAACCAATCTCCCTTGAGAAATCAGTCAATGCAGAGCGGTATTAAACTAAACAGTCCATTTAGTCCTCACATCAATCCAAAGGTCTGTGCTGGGTTAACAATGGGTTAAAGAAAAAATCTTTGTCTTGGCTAGAAATTTGAAAAAGTAAAAATCTCTCTCATTATTCATAAATGAGTAATTTGACCCTGCTGGAATGTAATGCGTCTGAAATCATATCTCGAGTCTGCTGAGAATGACTTCAAATCCTTTGATTGAAAAAACTCAGTTTATTCTGTGTCTGTTCATTTTAATCGGCCATTTATATCTTATAAAAAATCCTGGTTTAAAACCTTATTATGCTAATAACTGGTGCATTTGAGGTGAGGACATGTACCCCTTTGCATGTAATATTTGTGGTGATTTATAATTATAAACCTATACCTGTACAGTTTTTTACAGCAAGCCATTGAATTCAAGGATATTTGACAAAATAACCAGATATCAGGCATCTTTGAAACTACTTAAGGGCAGCAATTACCCAATTCTGGAATCAGAACAATGGGGGGGATTCAGTTACAGTGAAACAGTAGTAATAATCGCTGAAGAAAAAAAAGAGATTGCAGATGCAGGAATCTGGAACGAGAAAACAAACTGCCAAGGAACTCAGCAGATCAAGCTGTATCTCTGTCGTTGTTTCAGGTTGAGACTGCATCTCAACGTAAACTGGGAAAGTGGACCAAGGAATAGCAGATGGAATTTAACTTCCATCTTCGCCTTCCATCACAATGAGGAATGTGGAGGAGTCACTGTGGTGGATGTTTATGTTAAAATGTGTTTTGTTGTTTTTTAATGGCATGACTGTATGGCAGATTAAATTCCTCGTATATTGCAAAACATACTTGGCTAATAAAGTATGATTATGATTATTGTGATTATGAATATGAAAACTGAAAAGTGTTTCCATCTTGGGAGGAAGATTCTGGCTGTCTACCCTATCTATAGCTCTCTTAATTGGATACACTTCTATCAGGTTTTCCATGCAACTTCTGACATTCCAAGTTGGGGAGAAGATGGCAGGAGAAAAGTTGGGGAGGGAGGCAGAAAACATTAGATCATTCTGAGAGAATGGAGCGGCTGGGCTTGTATACTCTGGAGTTAGAAGGATGGGAGGGAATCTTATTGACACATATAAGATTATTAAACGATTGGACACGTTAGAGGCAGAAAAAAAATTCCCGATGTTGGGGGAGTCCAGAATCAGGGGCCACAGTTTATGAATAAGGGGTAAGTCGTTTAGAACGGAGATGAGGAAACATTTTTTCACACAGAGAGTTGTGAGTCTGTGGAATTCTATGCCTCTGAGGGTGGTGGAGGCCGGTTCTCTGGATACTTTCAAGAGAGTGCAAGATAGGGCTCTTAAAGAGCGGAGTCAAGGGGTATGGGGAGAAGGCAGGAACAGGGGTACTGATTGGGGATGATCAGCCATGATCACATTGAATGGCGGTGCTGGCTCGAAGGGCCGAATGCCCTACTCCTGCACCTATTGTCTATTGTTTATTCACCATCATCTATTTATGATACTGTAAGTAAGTTGCAAAATACATATTTTGCTGACATCATTCTCTCCAGACCACTTTCATGTTTAGAAATACAGGCATGAAATGAGGATGTGGGTTGACTGGGAAGGGAGAGCAATAGAGACCCAGATACCAATGGTGGTGGCGTGGGAAGGATTCCATCCTTCAGTTTCCGTCAGCATCCATGGGTTTGTTTTCAGAGATCGTTACCTGTTCCGCGGGAAATTTGTGTTCTCTGTCGAGCTGCGCAGCAACGGGAGCAAGTTCCTTTTCTGCAAAGGCTCTGCAGGTGTCCCTCAATAACTGATGGGTTTCTGGGAGCTCAGCCATCTGGTAGACAGTGTGCAGTCGGCGTAAACATATTGGTTTCACGGCTGGAAGGAGAAACGAGAACACACAAGATTACAAGAAACAACAGGTAACATTTGCATTGCCATCTCACAGCAAAATCATGAATATTCCGAAATTGTCCGATTAATTCATCCATGTTATGGTTATTGGGACAATGATGGATGAAGATCAAGTATGGTTTCCACCGTCCTCTGAGGCAGACCATTCCATAGACTGTACACCACTGAGAGAAAACAATGGCATTGTCCATCTTAAATAGCCAGCTCATTTTATGAACCCAACGATGTGTTGACCTAGGTAAGCCCACATGAGGAAACATGTCCTCCTTGTCAACACTGTCAATATCTCTTAGCATCTTATGTTTCAATTGTGTTTTGTGTCGTTCTTCTAAAGTGTGCCAGTTACAAGCTTAACCTGCCCAACCTACGCTCAGAGGTAACCTTCACTTCCCGGTTATAGTCTAATAAACCTTCTATGTTTTTTTATAGAAACTTACAAAATTCTTAAGGGGTTGGACAGGCTAGATGCAGGAAGATTGTTCCCGATGTTGGGGAAGTCCAGGACAAGGGCTCACAGTTTAAGGATAAAGGGGAAATCTTTTAGGACCGAGATGAGAAAATCTTTTTTCACACAGAGAGTGGTGAATCTCTGGAATTCTCTGCCACAGAATGTAATTGAGGCCAGTTCATTGGCTATATTTAAGAGGGAGTTAGATGTGGCCCTTGTGGCTAAAGGGATCAGGGGGTATGGAGAGAAGGCAGGTACAGGATACTGAGTTGGATGATCAGCCATGATCATATTGAATGGTGCAGGCTCGAAGGGCCGAATGGCCTACTCCTGCACCTATTTTTTATGTTTCTATGCCCTGCTTCTAGCACATCAACATTCTTCCTTAAATAAGGAGACCAACACCAATTGTGGTGTTCACCCACACCAATGTGCCCTCACCGATGCCCATGACTGAAGCATAACCTCCCTTACTTAACCTCCCTATTCAATTGCTCGAGCAATAAACAAAGTCTGAAGAAGGGTTTCGACCCGAAACGTTGCCTATTTCCTTCGCTCCATAGATGCTGCCTACCATTTTTGCCTACCATAATTACTCACTAAATCTGCGAGCTAACCTTTTGCTACAGCAAATCATGCATTCTAATATTTGGGAAATATTTTCAAAGGAAAGAGCTTAGTCCTGTGGTATTGGATTGCCAATCACAGTAAGCAGTGAAGATCAGGACACTTTCGCCCAACTGCTCTTAGGATGCAAAGGTTTCATTCTTGAGCCATATGGCTAAAATATCCACAGGTAACAAAATGTGAGCATGACTACAAGAGGCACCTGTTACCTAAATACATGCAAGGGAAACATGTCACAAAGTGCCGGAGCAACTCAGCAGGTCAGGCAGCATCTCTGGAGATCACGGATTGGTGACCTTTCGGATTGAAACGTCACGTATCCGTGTTCTCACAAGTTTACAAATTATAGGAATAGAATTAGGCCATTCGGCCCAACAAGTCTACTCAGCCATTCAATCATGGCTGATCTCTGCCTCCTAATCCTATTTTCCTGCCTTCTCCTCATAACCCTTGACACCCATTCTAATCAAGAAATTGTCTACCTCTGCCTTAAAAATATCCACTGACTTGGCCTCCACAGCCCTCTGTGGTAATGAGTTCCACAGATTAACTCCTTTCCACATTCACTCTATCTATGTCTCTCATCCTTCTGTTAGTTTCAATGAGGTCCCCCCTCAATCTTCTAAATTCCAGCAAGTAAAGGCCCAGTGCTGTCAAGCACTCCTCATATGTTAACCTACTCATTCCTGGAATCAATCTTGTAAACTACTCTGGACGCTCTCGAGAGCCAGCACATCCTTCCTCAGATATGGGGCCTACATTTGCTCACAATACTCCAAATGCGGCCTGACCAACGCCTTATAGAGCCTCAGCATTACATCTCTGCTTTTGTATTCCAATCCTCTTGATATAAATGCTAGCATTGAATTTGCCTTCCTTACTACCGATTCAACTTGCAAATTAACTTTTTGCGAGTCCTGCTTCAACACTCCCAAATCACTTTGCACCTCCGATTTCTGGATTCTCTCTCCATTTAGAAAATAATCTACGCCTTTAATCTTATTACCAAGATGCATGACTCCGCACTTTGCTACACTGAATTTCTTCTGCCACTTCTCTGCCCACTCTCTTAACCTGTCAAAGTCCTTCCGCAGAGTCCTTGCTTCCTCTAAATTGCCTGCCCCTCCACCTGTCTCAGAATCATCTACAAACTTGGCCACAAAGCCTTCAATCCCCTTATCCAAATCATTAATATACAACATGAAGAGAAGTGGCCCCAGCACCGACCCTTGCGGAACTCCACTAGTCACTGGCAGCCAACCTGAAATGCTGCCTGATCCGCTGAGTTACTCCAGAACTTTTAGAGTTTCTACTTATAAACCAGCAACTGCAGTTCCTTGTATCCACATGGAAAAAATGTCATCGATATGTAATTCACTCTTTTATCGTGCAATCTTTATTCGTACATTCTCAGCCAGAAAACATAGCAGCAAAAAAAATGGAAAGAGAAAAAAAAGTAAATGGGTTAATTTGGATTCAGAGCTGTGACTAGTAGGGTGCTGAATGGATAAGTGGCGAGTCCCAACAGTCCCTTATCAATATCAATGATTTAGATGAGGGGACCAAGTATAATATATCCAAGTTTGTTCTTGATCAAAGGCAAAGGCACAGCCTGTGAGGGGGATGTAGGGAGAGGCCTCAGTGAGAATCTCTGGAACTATCTGCCACAGAGGGTAGTTGAGGCCAGTTCATTGGCTATATTTAAGAGGGAGTTAGATGTGGCCCTTGTGGCTAAAGGGATCAGGGGGTATGGAAAGAAGGCAGGTACGGGATACTGAGTTGGATGATCAGCCATGATCATATTGAATGGCGGTGCAGGCTCGAAGGGCCGAATGGATTACTCCTGCACCTATTTTCTATGTATCTATGAATACACACTTCCAGTCATGATCGGCCCTAGCACACTAGACATATGCTCAGCAGGAGATGTGTATGTACCTACTGGACTTTAATTGTCGTGTAATGTTAGTTTTAACCTGCATCAACATAAATTGGAACACAAGGCTCCAGACCACAACTGAATCGAAATACTCACAGGAGCCCAACACATCACTCCAAAGATGTACTGGTTTGCACGCTGATTCGCTTGGCAAAATTGTAAATTGTCCTTGGTGTGTGTAGGATGGTGTTAGTGTGCAGGGATCGCTGGCCGGCATGGACTCGGTGGGCCGAAGGGCTTGTTTCCGCGCTATATCTCTAAACTAAACTAAACATTCCATTGACGTCAGAGAATCATGCAGGAACAGCTTCAGAAGTGACTTCACATTGTTCACACACCTCCAGAGACTACCCACACTGTTGTTAAAAACTGTCAGGGACACACGTGGTGCAGCTTCTAGCTGTCCGTCTGCCTTTTCAGTGGTAACACTGCACACAACACTAGCACTATCGTACATCCTTGGAACAATTTACAATTTACAGAAGCCAATTAACCCACGTCTTTATATTGTGGAAGGAAACTGGAGCGCCTGGAGAAAACCCACATGATAATAGCGAGCATATTATCTGGTTGCACCATGGCCTTTTTCGGCAACTTACAGTAAATGCTCAGGAGTGAAGAAGTGGTGAACACTGCCCAGTCCATCACAGGTACTGACCTCCCCACCATTGAAGGCATTTACACAAGTCGCTGCCTCAAAAAGGCAGCCAGCATCATCCGAGACTAATACCACCCTAGCCACACACTCATTTCACTCTAGCCATCGGGAAGAAGATATAAGAGCCTGAAAACTTTAATATCCAACTTCTACAACCATCAGCCTATTTAAGGGCCTGTCCCACTTTTACAACTTAATTCAAAACCTCTGCCGAGTTTAAAGGACCTAAAATAAAAATCAAGATCGTGGTAATCTACGAACTCCTACGACCTTCCACGACTATGTTCACGAACTTCTACGAACTACTACGAGTATGTCTGCGAATTCCCACGATTATTTCAATGCCCTCCTTATGAGTAAAAAGTTGCAATTTCTTTCATCCCGACCATTTTTTTTACTCGTGGACATTTTTTACCGGTCGGGAAAAAACGTCCCGACTTACCTGATGCCACAGGTACCTACGCTGGCATAACGAGCCGCTACGATATATCTACGAACTCTTACGACCTCCTATGGACTTGTTACAAACATTCTGCGAGTTTGAATCAAGGGGAAAACTTGGGAGAATTTGTGAATAACTCGTGAGAGTGGGACAGGCCCTTAACACTATAACCTCCAAATGAGCTCTGAACTACAGACTTGGGGGCATTGGTTTTGTGTTTTTGAAGTATTATTGTTTGTTTGTTTGGTGTGTATATACATGTGTAGATATGTATATATGTGTGTGTGGGTGTATATATGTATATGTGAGTGTATACGTGTATGTATGTATAGGAAGGAACTGCAGATGCTGGTTTAAACCGAAGATAGACATAAAGCTGGAGTGACTCAGGCGGTCAGACAGCTTCTCTGGAGAAAAAGAACAGTTGACGTTCTTTCGAAAAGTGTCCTAAGTCAAAACGTCACATATTCCTTTTCTCCAGAGATGCTATCTGACCCAATGGGTTATTCCAGCTTTTTGTGTCTATCGTCATGTAGGTGCGTGTATCAGTATGTATAAAAAAAGAACTGCGGATGCTGGTTTAAATCGAAGGTAGACACAAAATGCTGGAGTAACTCAGCGGGACAGGCAGCATCTCCAGAGAGAAAGAGTGGGTGATGTTTCGGGTCGAGACAGTCAAGAACAAGGGGTCACAGTTTAATGATAAGGGGGAAATCTTTTAGGACCGAGATGAGGAAAACTTTTTTCACACAGAGAGTGGTGAATCTGTGGAATTCTCTCCCGCAGAAGGTAGTTGAGGCCACACAGTTCATTGGCTATATTTAAGAGGGAGTTAGATGTGGCCCTTGTGGCTAAAGGGATCAGAGGGTATGGAGAGAAGGCAGGTACAGGATACTGAGTTGGATGATCAGCCATGATCATATTGAATGGCGGTGCAGGCTCGAAGGGCCGAATGGCCTACTCCTGCACCTATTTTCTATGTTTCTATGTTTCCTTCTCTCCAGAGATGCTGCCTGAGTTACTCCAGCATTTAGTGTCTATCTTTGTATGTATGTGTGTATATATTATATATATATGTATGTATGTATATATACACCCATATATATATATATATATATATATATATATATCAAACACACACACACACACACATATACATATATATATATATAAAAAACTAAACAACCTGATTTGATTAATTAGGGCAATCACCACCTATTTAGACAATTAGAGATACACACGGACACACACGTGTGTTTGTATGTATGTGTATATATATATATATATATATATATATATATATATATATATGTGTGTGTGTGTGTATTCTGATTTTTTTTAAATTTATTATATTGTTTGCAGACAACTTTGTTTACTCTGTCGTGCTGTTCATTGTTTAGTTTGGGACATATGACACTAAAACACTCTTGACCTGAAGCGTGAGCAGTTATTTCTCGCTCCACAGACGCTGCCTGACCGGCTGAGCGTTTCCAGCATTTCTGCTTTGACTTTTCATGGCCAGGCCTCGACAGAAACTGCTCGCAACCTCTCAGCAGCTCGCACTTCCATCCTCGCTCTCCGCCATTACCGACCCCGCGTCCCGGCCTCCCGCGTCCTTCACTAAACAGCCCGCTCCGTGGTGTCAGACTCACTGGCAGCTGCGGCGACTCTCCACAACAGTGAAGCCATCGGGCCGGGCCTGGCCTGGTGCACCCAGCCGCGCGTTCCCCCCTCACTCCGGACGCGGGCCCTGCGTTCCGCTCACAAACACTCGGCCTGAACCCTTGGTCCCTCTAGAGTTGCGGAATATCGCGGTGAAACTAGTTATTGACGCAAACACGTTTAATCAAAGATCTTTGGTTTTGATTTCTCCAACTTCAAGTGACCTTTGATTTCCCTCTCACTCCCTGTCCCTCCCCCACCCTAGTTCTCCCACTAGTTTCATTATTGGTCACATCCAGGTTCAGGAGCAACTTCTGATTGTCCTTCTGATTGTTTTTTCTGTTTGTATGCCGGGTTGTCAACCCCTTCAGCCGACAATGAACCATTCAAAAATGTCCATGAGCTTTGTCTGCTTTGATCTGTCGTTTTCACACCTTACCCTCCCATATCTTTAGTCTCCCCCTCCCGACTCTCAATCTGAAGAAGGGTCTCGACCAAAGCTCCTCTAGTATCTTTGGTCTCGACCTGAAATGTCACCCATTCCTTCTCTCCAGAGATGCTGCCTGACCCGCTGAGTTACTCCAGCATTGTGTCTTCTTCCCCAGAGATGCTGCCTCACCTGCTGAGTTACTCCAACATTTTGTGTCTACCTTTGATTTAAACCAGTATCTGCAGTTCTTTCTTACACATCCTCAGTACCTTCCTACGTGTGACTATGCGTTGCTTTGTGAAAAGGAGGGTCAGATAATATCTCGAGAACTGGTGTTGTAAAGCAAAAACAAAACATGCCCTACATCGATAAAACAGGTTTAGAGGGATATGGGCCAAACGGAGGCAAGTGGGAAAAGGGAAAAGAAATCTATCCTCTCCTGATGTGAATGTCCCATTTATAGATACATAGAAAATAGGTGCAGGAGGAGGCCATTTGCCCTTCGATTGTGATCAGCCATTCTTTGTGATCATGGCTGATCATCTACAATCAGTAACCCATGCCTGCCTTCTCCCCATATCCCTTGATTCCCCTAGCCCCTATTAGATAATTCTCTTTTAGATTAGAGAATTAGATAATTCTTTTTTTAATTCATCCAGTGGATGGGCCTTCTGTGGCAGAGAATTCCACAAATTCACAATTCTCTGGGTGAAAAAGTTTTTTCTCGTTTCAGTTTCAATGGTCCCCCGCCTGTTAAGGTGCAACCCATCCCTTTTGTACAATTCACCCTTACCCCAAAACAGATCCAAGTGGTCTAAAAATCTAAATCCCTGCCCCCTGCACCCACTCCTTAGCCACACATTCAGATCCCTTATCTCCCTGTTACTGCCCTCACCAGCACGAGGAACTGGAATCAAACCGGAGATAACCACCCTGGAGGTCCTGCTTTTCAGCCTTCGTCCAAACTCTCTGGTCACATTGCAGAATCTCTTTCCTCTTCTTCCCGACGTCATTTGTGCCGACATGCACTACCACTTCCGGCTGCCCACCCTTACCCATGAGGATGTCCTGCAATCGGTCCGTGACGTCCTGGATCCTAGCACCAGGGACGCAACACACCATCCTTGAAACCCGCTTGTTGCCGCAGAAACCCCTGTCCCCAAGCTTCCTTCACTTCCTCATCGTCACCCACCTTCTCTCTTCCAGTTTCTTCAGTGTAACGATCTCTCTGTAGGTCCTGTCCATGAAACTTTCGTTTTCCTGGATATTCCTGAGGTCATCCAGTTGCCTCTCCAATGCCCCAACACAGTCCTTCAGGAGCTGAACCTGGACACACTTTGCCAGAGGCACCATCAGTGTCCCAGACCTCCCACAGCCTGCAAGCATCACACCGAATCAGCTTACCTGTCATTTCTTCACTGCGCCTCACCCTCTGCAACTTCTGGCGTAATCTCCTGCCTTAGCCTCCTCGCCGAAGACTCTCGAGCCAAAGACTCGCACTTTTCTCACTAGACTCTCGAACCAAACTCGCACTTTCCTCACAAGGCACTTCCCTCGACAAGGCCGCTCCACTAGAGCAAACGTTGCTTAAATGAGCTGATAATTTGACTAATTTGCTAACTTACCGATTTGCAAATTAAATTCCTCAGCCAATTCCCGCACTCACTCCTTCACCTGCCGCTCCTCTGCCGACCTTGACGGTATTTAAAGTTTTATAAATTGTTTCTGCATCCCCTCCAGTGTCTCTTTCTTAAACCGGGGTATGATAACTGCAGAGAATAGTCTGCAAGTGTGGTCTTACTTAAGACCTGCTCTCTTTATGTTTCAAAGCGAGTTAGTATTCTATTCTGTCTCTTATCTCCCATTTCGCTTACTCTGGCCTTATTTATTAATGCATTATTGGGTAGCTCAATGCACCCTTATAACAATTTGGAAACATTATTATCTTTCAAAAATGTAATAAGGCTAGTCAAACAATATTTCATCTTTTGACATCTATGTTCAAAATTTATTATCATAATTTTCACCCTTCTATATTCTTTTATAAGGATTCCATTATTTTTCTTCTGCCACCATTATCACTACACTGATTGTTCTGTAATTCCCTAGACATGTTCTGTCAGCCTTCCTAAATATAAGAATTGTGTTTGCTATCTGCCAATCCTCTGGCACAACACCTTTTACGGATGAATTATTAAATATGTATAGTATTACCTCTGTGCTATTTTCCCTAGATTCTTCTAAAAAGCATAAATGCAATCTATCTGGACAAAATGATTTATTCTGTGAGTTTGATTAGTGTATTTAATACGTCCCTTTTTTCTATTGAAAATGCACCATTTTATTATTCATCTCATCTTCCAATGTCACGATTGCCTATTTAACTCCCTGGTAAACATAAAAGCAAAATGATTTAATATGTCTGTCATCTTCCTGTGGTTATCTGTGGCATTGTGCTATCTGTCTTCTAATGGCCCCATTCCCATAACTATCTCTCTTCAATGTGCTTGGAAAATATTTTATTATTCCATGTTTCTTGATAACATAATTTTACAGTTCCTGAGCCCTCCCTAATATGATTTTACTTCTCCCTTGCTCTTTTCATCTTATCTATCATCCACTTTCTACATACTCAATGTGAACCTCTTTCCATGTGCCAAATTTTTCCCGTGTGTTTATTCATCCATTGAATCTTGCGTTGATACTCAACACGTTTTTCCATCGTCAGAAAACATCTTTTCAGTTGAACACTTTAAAAAAAAATGCTTCCCACTGTTAAGTATGATAGTTTGCCTACACTGTTGTCATCATCAAGTTCCTCGTCATGAGTATTTAATGTATTTGAGATTAAATATTGCATTTAATGTCCAATCTGGATTTTGATTCTGCAGGTAGACACAAAATGCTGGAGTAACTCTGCGGGACAGGCAGCATCTCTGGAGAGATGGAATGGGTGATGTTTCAGGTCGAGACCTTTCTTCAGACTGGTGTCAGGGGAGTGTGCGGGACAGAGATAGAATGTGGTCGGAGACAGTTAGACTGGTGGGAGAACTGAGAAGGGGGAGGGGATGGAGAGAGAGGGAAAGAAAGGCTATTTGAAGTTAGAGAAGTCAATGTTCATACTGCTGGGGTGTAAGCTACCCAGGTGATATACGAGGTACTGTTCCTCCAATTTTTGCTGGGCCTCACTCGGACAATGGTGGAGGCCCAGGATAGAAAGGTCAGATTGGGAATGGGAGGGGGAGTTAAACTGCTGAGCAACCGGGAGATCAGGTAGGTTAAGGCGGACTGAGCGGAGGTATTCAGCGAAACGATCGCCGAGCCTGCGCTTGGTCTCACCGATATACAAGAGTTGACACCTGGAACAGCGGATATGGTAGATGATGTTGGAGGAGGTGCAAGTGAACGTCTGCCTCACATGAAAAGACTGTCAGGGTCCTTGGATGGAGTTGAGGTAAAGGAACAGGTGTTGCATCTCCTGCGGTTGCAGGGGAAAGTATCTGGGGAGGGGGTGGGAAGGGACGAGTTAACCAGGGAGTTGCGGAGGGAACGGTCTCTGCAGAAAGCAGAAAGGGGTGGAGATAGGATGGTGTTGAGGTATGTGGAAATTAATTCAGTGGGACATGAACAAGCAGAAACAATGGGTCTGCCAGGATAGTTCGGTTTTTGGATTTTGGGGAGAAGATAAAATTGGGCCATGCGGGACTGGGGAATAAGGTTGGAGGCTTTAGAAGGCAGAGAGCCGGAAGTAATCAAATATTTTAATGGGGGGGGGGGGGAGGGGAAGCAAGAGCAGTGGGATTTTGATTCTGCGGGATAGGTTAATAGGTTTATGCTCATAATGTTAACTTGAAACTTTAATATCTCATCAATATTAAACAAAAGGTGCATTGTTCGAGTCTCCCACATGATTGTTTTTCATGATGGGATCTTGTCAAGCCTTCCATCCTGTGGTAGATAAGGTATGAGGAATTTGCAGAGATGTGATCTGTGAAGTGCTTTTTAATGTCTGGGAAAAGTGATGTTATAGGAGTGCAAAACTTCAGAGAAGCAGACCAAGA
Organism: Amblyraja radiata; assembly: GCF_010909765.2. Taxonomy (NCBI): domain Eukaryota; kingdom Metazoa; phylum Chordata; class Chondrichthyes; order Rajiformes; family Rajidae; genus Amblyraja; species Amblyraja radiata. The sequence goes on along the minus strand of NC_045980.1, from coordinate 29,475,474 downwards.
CAACAACAGCTGCTCAGATGGTCTTTACTCCTGCATCCCAAATGGGTAATACAAGTTTCTGCAGAAGTTGTCAGGGATATCACTTGCATGGTTTTTAATCTAAAATTAGATTAGAATTATATTTAGTCAGAAATCTCCATTGGCTATTATCACATAACTAGCAAATGCAAAGTTGTAAATGAAAAATCTTTATTACTATTCTGTTGTGACAAAATAACATTTTATACAAACAAGCCACCTATCACTTTAAAACATGAAAAAACTGATGCCGATGTTACAAAATACAGTTCAACATTCTAATGCAATTACAAAGCATTCACAGATGTGAATTTATGCATCTTACATTTCCTGTGAAAATATTAAACAAATTATCATTCAAAAATATAATATTTACTCAGCAACATTTATTACCCTTCATAAAAGCCCCCAAAATACATTTCACATCACCAGTTCAATTTGGTACCAATGTGGAATGGGCGAAGTTTTGATGAAACAGTGGAACAATTAAAAAATAAACAGTGTTAAGATACAAGTGAAACACTAAACATATTAGGGATAGATTTTGAAAACCATTACATCAAGCACATCTCCAAACTGCCTTATTTTTCATGCATTCTCAATTAGTTTTAGCTTTAGAGACTTGTTCAAATGAACATTTTAGTTTCTGTGAAGTTTTGGTGTAAATAGCCCATGGGAAACAAAAACAAGTTTTCAATTTATATGTATAGTTTGAACAGCTTGAACTTCATTGCAGAGAATCAGACAAATGAGCAATAAATGTTAACTGCTCTCACTTGCTGTATCAAATCTCATCTATATTCTGTCAGCACATGCCCACTTGCCAAGGAAGAAGAAATTATACAGCAGATATTTGTACCCCTACAAATCAAGTATCACCAACAGAAACAGCTCCACTTCATGTATATGGCATTGCACCCCTCCATAAACAGAAGCCAATTGATACAGAGTCAACAATGCAACTGCAATTCAAATAGGCTAATGGTCACACCTGGACATTTCAGGCACACATTTAGCTATCCTCTGGAAATCTAGTCAATTGCGGTTGAAACTTAGTGGATATAATAGATATTAAAACAGGCGGCCCGATTTCATGTTGCATTATAATATCGGACCCATGCAGAAAGAAGCCAGGAAACAACATATGAAGGTTAAATTATCCAAAGTTTCAGTCTTCCAAAGACAAGAAAGCAATCATGTGTTTTTTTTTAATGTGGACTTAATTTTTGCTGGTTTATGCATTGACTCCTTTGGTAATATAGCTTTGAAGCAGCAAAGTCGAAAATCTTGTACAACTCATTAGTTTCACTGGAATGCTAAATGCAATTATCTTCCCTGTGCGGGTTAGCTGATTTGGAAAAGTCAACTTGAAAAGTAAATCAAATCAAAAGATTAAGATTTTAAATGTATTTGATGACTTTTCTTAATCTGTGGTAAATAATCTTAACTATTTTCCTTCCATGGTTAAATGTTTTTTCGTCCCCTGTAGAACAAAACATCTGAGCTGTCCTAGGCTTTTGTGATCTTGTCTTAAGATAGAAAAAAGTATTCAGAATTAAGTGGCAGGCATTAATCCACTAGGGAATTAGGAAATATTAATCTCTAAGAAATTCATGGGCCAAGTACATTGCAAGTATCTCCACCTCATTTCCACTCTCTCAACATAAAAGTAAAAATTACATAGCTTTCCTATTACAAATAAAGCACTAAGTTGTTTTTAGATAGATAGATCCTTTATTGTCATTCAGACCTTTCGGTCTGAACGAAATTACACCTTGAAAACGTAACAAAGGTCTTTAAAGAGTAAAGTAAAACTATTATCTGATGGTCTATTATTAAAAGAATTGTAATGCTTAGTTGAAGACAAAATTCCACTGCAATGGTTGTGGAACAGATATAACTGTTCTGGGATAAAGTGAATAAATCAATTCATCAATTAATCGAATTCATCGCAAAGAATTGCAATACACCAATGCAATTATAGAAAATAATAACCCTCCATCACTGAATTTTATATTTACTGCAGATGTTAAATTAATATAATTTGAAAAGAGTGGCTGGCCTACTCCATGACGCCAACGGCATCGCTGATCATACCTTTTCCGATTCTTGTCAGAACAATTTTTTTTTGTTTAGATTAATCTTTCTGAAAATAAGACAAATGCTGTTAACTAATGGCAACATATGCACAGAAAAATAACATTCATTTCCCACCAGCTGAAAAAACTGCTTAATACTGTTCATGTTATAATTTAAATTGCTGCTGACAATATGTTTGCAATGAAACAATTTCATAAGTACAAGCTAAAAAAAACACACTGGAATTTAATTTCCCCCCCCTTTACTTACTTGTAAGACAATATTAGAACGCAAAGGGTAAAAAAAGCTGTTCCAGTGTGGAATCCACTTAATTCATGATGGGGAACAAAGTCTCAAATGGCACCAATTCAAGTCTCTCAACATGGAAAAATCAGAATTTGTAGTAGCAACTTGGTGGAACAATACAAAAAACCCAACATCCACATTGGAAATATTCATAAATTGTTTATTAATTTGCATCAGGCTTACATTTGGAGGAAAAATTGAGTGAAAATGGAGAAAAAGATTCCAAACTGAGGAAAACTCCTTTAGGAAGCCTGTCCAATACTTCCAAATGAAAAATTGCAACTGAAAAGGTATCAGGTGAAGGAAGATACTCAATTGCTACTCTGGACTGTGTATAAAGGGATCGTGGCATTTCAATTTTGCGTAAATATGCGCAAAGTTAAATAATTACATGGACAAATAGGTGAAACACAACCAAATCACACACATTGAATTTTATTATACAAAAAAAACAAAAGTAAAAAGAATAAAGCCCCTAATGCATTTCCTGCTGATTTCTGGCAATGCCAGGTACAGCTCAGAAATACTAGCAATATCCACAAATGTTCTTGCCAGAGGTAGATGAGAAATCAGAAGTATACAGTAAAAAATATAAAAAGGTGCAAAACTACCACAGTGCACCAGCTGACACAATAATAATGTTCTTGATAAACTATGGAAAAGATTTTCTAAGTTTCCTTACCTGTCTAAACAAAATGTGTGATCAAACCAAAATAAACTCCAAGCTTCTGCACAAAATTTGTTTCACATGGGAATTATTATTTGGTGCTCAAGTAGATCGGTACAAGGAGCCATGACATTCAAACCCGTCCTAGATTAGAGAAGCTATTGAACAAATTGAATGGAGAATATAAAATTTCCAGTCTTTTAAAATAAACTTATTTCCTTCAGCCCGTCATCAATTTCAAAAAAGCAGCAACCAGCCAACTTCAATATTTCATGCAGAACAGCAATTCCCCCAAACCCTCGGTTCAGCAGAAGTTTCAATTATCCACATTCAAGCTCTTATGGTTTTTTTAGTGGTGTAGGGTAAATCTCTTGGGATTTTCTTTTGTTGAACAGTATGTAGAAAAGTCAGCAACAGAAAGATGGAAATATGTGGCTGATTGGGGGGAAAAAATGTTTTAATGGTTACAAATTTAAATTTTGTAACTTATTTGCCAAGATCAGTGGTCCCAAACTACTAAAATATCTAATTGAACTTGTATTTATCTTCAAGGGACATCAACCATTGTGATTCCTGCTGTGCTTACAGAAAAAGCAAGTACCAACAATATCAATGCACTTCTGGCTTCCAAGTATCAGGAAGTCTCAGGAAAATTAGCAAAATGCAATGGTGTAAAATGATAACATAAAACCATTGATAGCATTAAATCACACAGAGAAAGTTCTTAATGTCAACATCTCCAATAATATCAGTTTTCATTTTTGAAATTGAAATATTTTGAAATTACCTAGAAATGATTAACATTGCCCCACCCCATCTGTACCTTAACTATTCAATGACCTGATGGTAAAATTGCCTATTTAAAATGCAAATGAAATCTGACTGGTGAAAATACTGGGTAGACACAAAATGCTGGACAAACTCACCGGGTGAGGCAGCATCTATGGAGAGAAGGAATTGGCGACGTTTCGGGTCGAAATACTGACAGGAATATCGCACTAACATGTTCAGAGATTCACATTTTAAGTTTAACCAAGTGTGAAACAACCACCCCACTACATTTAACAAAGCCCACAATGACTAGGGATTATCTAAACTTTTTTTTAAATTGTTCACAGAACAAATGCAAGCAACTCTACATGTGAACTAAGATGAGCATCACTCGGACTCAACTGGCATTCAAAATAGCCCCAAACAGCCTCTTTCTTCTATTACTGTAAATTGGAGAAATATAAAATTCTGCTCCATTCAGAATGATATCACTGCATAGATACTTATACTAGACGTTTCTGGCACTTGCAGTCTGAAATTTAAATCAGAAGTGGAATATCTTAAATTTCTGCAATTAGTTCTAATAACCCATAGGTTTAGAACTCTCAGTTGCTTCTCACTGCAAGCTAAAGCATGACATATTTAGCTTTAATCAGGTTGTATTGTTATAAGATGCAAACTAAAATTAACAAATGGGCCTCAAGTTTCAGGCAGATATGTTAAAAATATAAAAACTATGCTTGGTGTGCCAAAGATAGCTTTAACAGTTCTTTTAATTTAAAGCAGACAGACACTAAGAAATATGAAATTATTTAAGTTTTATCTAAATTGTGCCTTTAATATAAATCACTTACAACATTGGTAAATACATTCAAGTCATGTCAATGGAATTGTATGGAAATCAGTCATAGGCTAAAATAAGTACATCTTAGCACATTTTGACCATTTTCTTGTATCCCTTATAACCAACTTTTCTGAGTTGTGAACTACGGTACAGAACCTCACGGAATTAGAAGAGAGATTTGCAAGTGATAAAGGAAATTAATGAAGCTAATAAATACTATTATATCTGTTTTGAAACTTCAAAGGTTAATCTTGGATTGAGATATTGACTTTCATATAGCACATGCACGAAAATCATTTTCTTCCTGTTGAGGATTGATAACTGATGTGGCAAGTAAGAAAATTAAATAAATCCACAAACCTTTGGTGGCCCACAATAGTTTGGACTATCACAAAACTATATTGCTCAGTAATGCTCTAAATAGTTTCTAATAGTGCTCACTTTGTTACTCACATTTAACAATTAATATGAAAAACCATTCATGGACATAAAGGATTAGATCCTTAAAGGAAAATGATATACAATGTCTGATTTAGAAATCAGGACAAGCAGGTTTTGTGAAGAATGTTTTTCTATGTAAAAATAAACAATTTTGCAAACGTCTTTGCATCTAATTCTTTGAGAAGACTTAAACTCCACCTGGTGATAAATATGTAACATTCAATGTAAATATTCAAGTTCAGTCCTCGATACTGCTCCATGGAAGATTTGAAGAACTGCAGTGTGGTCACAAAATAAATGGATTCTTGTTAGAAAAATGTGCACTGTAACAGAAAGAAGGTGGCTAAGCAGCCTGTAACCATTTTTTGTTTAAATGGAAATTTATTTGGACCTCTAATCAAACTACGTCTAGAGTTTTCCACCCATTCTTGAACATAATGCAAGGCCATGTTCAAACTCAGTGGCGTGAATCTTTTACGATAAATACAGAAAAATATAGGTTCTTCTCGGATGTGGAGTCTTTCATCACAACTAGGCATTCATTTTAGATATGGGAAACATTACATATACACCAATGGATGGAATTCCCATATCAAAATCTGAATCATCTTAGTAAACTTAACTGAATTAATTCCCTCTGGTGCAGAATGCATAGAAATGATAAAAGATAATTGATTCACACAGCCAAAAAGCCAACCTCTTCATTATCAGTGCAAACAAACTGAATGGGAGGTGTCGCTGCTGAAATATACATTTTGCAGATTCACTACTGTCCTCCATTATATGCATAATCAGCCTTGTTGTGCATGATCAACTTGCCATCAACAAAGTAAAAACTGTCGGATCGTGACTCATAAGGATTGTCCACCATCTCTTGAACTGCAAAGAAAGAGAACGCACACATTAGCAACGTAATAAAAGTTCATTGAATACATTAAACCCCCAAATGAAAATAATAATATTTTGAACTATTTAGAAAGCAAATACTTATTGTATAATTAAAAAAAGGGTATTTTGTCCTCTTATTAGCATTCTGCTACAGAGAATCCAGGATCCATCCATTGTCTCTGCACCTTATTGCCATTTTGGGCTGCAGGGTAGCACTACACTGTTCCCATAGCTCCAGCAACCCAGGTAATTTCTGACCTCCAGTGAGGTGTGTGGAATTTGTATCTTCCTCCTGTCCCCCCTTGGCTTTCCCCCTGGGTATTCCAGTTTTCTTCCACATCCCAAAGGTTAACTGGCTGCAGTTAAGAGCACCTAGTGCAAAAAATATGGACCAATAATAGTGCGCGGGTTGTAAATGGGCATGCGTGAGGGGATACATTACAGTGGGAATGGGACTGATGGGATTGGTCTGAAAGCCATGATTTTAACTAGTGGATCTACAGTAGACCAAGCTTGAACAGCAGAAGCGCTGATGCATCAAATACACTAAATTCACAAATCGAAGTTACGAAATAATAAAAGTTATTCCAGGTCATTGAGTCTATGTACTTGCAATACTGCTGCAAGCAAGACCTGTTGTACCTGTACCTCGCTGCATATGTCAATAAGCATGACGTGACTTAAAGATTAAAAAACAGTTCTGCGATGAAAATTAATGTCAGATTTTTCCCCCCATAATTTAAGGTCAGAATAAGATCACATAACAACACTTAATGCAAATTAGAAGATGAAATTTAAGGTAAAAATCTAGTAAAGGCACCGAGTCAAACCATTCGTTATCTTGCCTCAATGAAAGAGGGCGGCATGGTGGTGCAGTGGTAGAGTTGCTGCCTTACAGCGCCGAAGATCTGGGTTCGATCCCGACTACGGGTGCTGTCTGTACGGATTTTGTACGTCCTCCCCGTGACCGCGTGGGTTTTCTCAGAAATCTTCAGTTTCCTCCCACACTCCAAAGACATAAAGGTTCGTAAGTAATTTGGCCCGATGTATGTGTAAATTGTCCCTCGTGTGTGTAGGATAGTGTTAAGCTGTGGGGATCGCTGGTCGGCGCCGGACTTGATGGGCCGAAGGGCCTGTTTCCACACTGTCTCTCTGAACTAAACTAAACTAACAGATGAATTACCCACATCATAACTTTTTTAAACAGACACCCGATATTTAAATGTTTTCTATAAAACACAGGTAAAAGTTGCAAAGTTGCAAAGGTTTTTAGAAACTAGGAATACATACTGATTTCTTCAGAAAGTTGAGGGAATTCATATATGTGCTCGCATGTGTTTCTGCTGTTAGGAATACAGAATCCAAAGTCAAAATCGAAACTCTTCAACAGCTTCTCCCTGAAGTAATGTCTTTCAATCATTCTGAAGCTATTCACAGCCTTATCCCCAACAGTAAATTCTACCCTGTGAAAAAGGAAAAGGCAAAAAAAATACATAAGGAATGCAAGAACTTTGTAGAAAGCTAAAATGAAACAGTAACTACACGCATGTAAACAATACTGTTTTGATCACAAATAGATTTTTCAATACAATTATAATAAATCTGGGGTACAGGAGCTTCTGGAGAGACATGGGTGTGGAAAAAGGAGGAGGGGGGTTGCATTGTTGGTTAAGGAGAATGTCACGGCTGTGTTCAGAGGTGACATTATGGATGGTTTGGCCAGTGAGGCTATATGGGTGGAGCTGAGGAACAAGAAAGGGATGATCACCTTGTTGGTGTACTACAGACCCCCGAATAGTCAACGGGAATTAGAAGAACAAATGTGCCGGGGGGGGATTGCAGACAGCTGCAGGTCAAATAAGGTTGTTGTAGTTGGAGATTTTAACTTTCTCAATATAGACTGGGAAAATCATAGCGTAAAGGGTTCAGATGGGGTGCAATTCCTCAGAAGTGCTCAGGAGAGTTTTCTTAAGCAGTACGTGGAGGCCCCCACACGCGAGAGGGCAATGCTGGATCTAGTATTGGCAAATTGGGACGGGCAAGTTAATGAAGGGTGTGTGGAGGATCCTTTAGGGACCAGTGACCACAGTTCGATTAGGTTTAAGATAGTTACGGATAGGGACAGAGAAGGTCCACGTGTTTAAAATGCTCAACTGGGTAAGGCCAACTTTGAGGGTATGAGAGAAGATCTCGCTCAAGTTGACTGGAGCATGTTATTAGAGGGGAAAGGAACATCGGCCAAGTGGGATGTTTTTAAAAGTGTACTGAAGAAAGCTCAGGATGTGTTCGTCCCTGTTTAAGTTAAGGGAAAAGCAGGCAAACGTGAGGAAGCTTGGCTGACGAGGGAAATTGAGATGTTAGTCAAAAACAAGGAGGATGCATGGGATAGGTATAGGCAGCTGGGATCAAGTGCATTCCTGGCCAAGCTTCAGGAACTAAGGAGTAAACTAAAAAAGGAAATCAGAAGGGCAAAAAGGGGCCAGGAGATCGCTCTGGTTGGTAGCATTACGGACAATCCCCAAAATTTTATGACTACATAAGGGTAACTAGAGAGATTGTGGGACCTCTCAAGAATCAAAGTGGTCACCTCTGTGTGGAGCCACGGGAGATGGGCAAAGTCCAAAATGAGTATTTCTCCTTTGTATCTACCGAGGAGAAAGACAGTAGGATGGATGAAATTATAGCAGTCACTGGAAGCGTCTTGAGAGCAGTCAGGGTTACTGTCATAGAAGTAATGAAGGTATTGTCGTGTTTGAAGGTAGTTAAGTCTCCAGGGCATGATCTGATATATACGAGGACATTGTGAATCACTAGAGAGGAAATTGAGGGAGCCTTGGTTGAAATTTACGAGTCGTCCTTAAATACAGAAGAAGTGCCGGAAGACTGGAGGGCGGAAAATGTTGTACCTCTTTTCAAGAAGGGCTGCAGGTAAAATGCTGGGAGCTATAGGCCGGTGAGCTTAACATCTGACGTTGGTAAGTTACTGGATAATATTCTGCGGGATAGGATATACAGGCATTTGGATGGGCTAGGGCTGATTAGGGATAGTCGGCATGGTTTTGTACGTGGAAGGTCGTGTCTCACAAATCCATTTAAAAAAAAAGATTTGACGAAAAAGGTTGATGAGGGCAGAGCTGTAGATGTTGGCGTTCGACAATGTTCCGCATGGTCGGCTGCTCTGGAAGTTTAGATTGCATGGGATCCAAGGAGAGATAGTGGAATGGATAGCAAATTGGCTCCATGGAAGGAAGCGGGGTAATGGTGGAAGGTTGCTTCTCAGACTGGATGCCTGTGACCAGTGGTGTGCCTCGGGGTTTGGTGCTGGGTCCGTTACTGTTTGTCTTCTATATCAATGATTTGGATGACAACATACAGGCCAAGATTAGCAAGTTTGCTGATGATACAAAGTTAGTGGTTTTGCAGATAGTGAAGGTGGTTGGATTGATTGACAAGGTGAGCGGAGGAATGGTTGATGGAATTTAATACAGAGAAGTGCGAGGTGTTGAATTTTGGGACATCGAACAAGGGCAGGACCTACACAGTAAATGGTAGGCCTCTGGGGAGTGTTGTAGAACAGAGGGATCTGAGAGTGCAGGTGCATGGTACCTTCAAGTTCAAATCGCAGGTAGATAAAGTAGTCAAAAAGGCTTTTGGCACTTTGGCCTTCAACAGTCAGAGTATTGAGTATAAATGTTGGGAGGTCATGTGGCAGTTGTTTAAGACGTTTGTGAGACCGGATTTAGAATATTGTGTTAGGTTCTGGGCACAATTTTATAGGAAAGATATTGTCAAGCTTGAAAGGGTTCAGAAAAGATTTACGAGGATGTTGCCAGGACTAGAGGGTGTGAGCTATAGGGAGAGGTTGAGTAGGCTGGGTCTCTATTCCATGGAGCGCAGGAGGATGAGGGGAGATCTTATAAAGGTATATAAAATCATGAGAGGAATAGATCGGGTAGATGCAGAGTCTTTTTCCCCAGAGTAGGAGAATCGAGGACCAGAGGACATAGGTTCAAGGTGAAGGGAAAAGATTTAATAGGAATCCGAGGGGTAACTTTTTTACACAAAGGGTGGTGAGTGTATGGAACAAGCTTCCATGGGGAGATAGTCGAGGCTGGGAGTATCCCATTGTTTAAGAAACAGTTAGACAGATACATGGATTAGACAGGTTTGGAGGGATATGGACCAAGCGCAGGCAAGTGGGACTAGTGTAGCTGGGACATTGTTGGCTGGTGTGGGCGAGTTGGGCTGAAGGGGCTGTTTTCACACTGTATCACTCTCTGACTTACTAATCAGAATGCTTCTTAATTGAGTACCAATATGCTGCACAGGAGCAATAAAATCACAAAGCATCACCCTTGATTTAATCAAGATTAAGTTTTAATGTGACTGCTACAAATTATACTATATTTTGAAATTAAAGACTTTTTAATATTGAATGCATATTCTGAGAATCAGGTGGACCAAAATAACTTCAAGTACCCCCAGAAACAGCAATTTGAACAACTTTAAGCATAAATAACACATTGTGCTCCTGGCAGGCAGAGAAGAGGGGTTTGATGTTGTTAGTGGAGAAGATGGGCATTATCCTTGATCTCCATAAATAATATTTGAATAAAGGAAAGCTTTTGGCAAAGATGTGCAAGGCTTGTTTAATGAACATCAGTCAGATTTAATTATGAATTCTATGCAACACTTGAGAGAAGAGATAAACAGCTTTGATTAAATATTTAACGGTAGAATCTATGATTAGCATTGTGTATATATCACTATCTTTCAATCTTCAAACATGACATTGACATCTCTCATCTTGTATTTATGTACAGTACTATGTGATCTGTTTGGATAGCTTGCAAAACAAAGCACTTCTCTGTAACTCGGTACAAGTGGCAGTAATAAACCTCTGGCAGTTCCCACCTCCCAAACTAGCTACACCAGAAGAAACTCACCACGACTTTGTCTGGGACAATTAGGGATAGGATATACACGAGGACCTTGCCATCAATGCCTATATTGCAAAACTGAATAAACTCAGCCAATTTGTTTTATTATTTTAGATTTCCAGCATTTGCAATCTTTTTTTGATTTTCAGACCATGATAAATGGTTGTTTTTTTACAAATTGGAGGATGGAAGGCAGTGGTGTTCCCCAATGGTTAGTGAGTCTGTTTTGGGCATACAGAATGACATTTCAAATGTCCGATGATAGCAAACAGAGGGAAAGATGATACAAATAAACTGCAACAGAACGCAAAAGCTGGTAGAGCAGCCAGGAACATGGCAAATGAGGCGATGTATTTTGGCAGAAGGGATTGGTGTAAAGGTGATATGAACTAAAATGGTGCGGCTCTGTTAAAAGGGGGAAAGCAATGTCACCAATGGCTTAAGTTTGCTGCAAACAGATTTGAACTGGCAGTGGCTGGACTACAAAACCTAGATGCAATTGATTGAGAGCTATTTCATCGTTGTCTGAAACGTGTTTTAGCATACCTGTAACTCATGGTGCAGCTCTCATCAGTTTTGCAGCTCAGTTTTAGCTTCACTTACTGTTGTACACTGCACATCCCTTTGCACTCCCCATTGAAATAAAACTAGTCCCAAGGTTTGTGGATGATGACAGAATAATGGATATGCCACACATTACCAATCGGTGTGGAAAACAATTTTGTCCACAGGGTCCAATTCTGAGCTTCCAGTTCTGTTTTAAACCTATTCCATTAAGCATTGCAGCAGTTCCATTCAGTAGAATAATTATTCCCTCAATTTAAAGGCAGCACTGAGCATGACAATATATATTATCTTCCATAGTCAGGATTGTGAGGTCAACTCTTCTGCCAAATCTACTTTAGCTGTGTAAGAAGGCAAGGTGGGTGAAGTATGCTTTTCCATCTCTCAACAATAGGCTGGAAAAGGAATACACGTACTCCAAGATGGTGCTGGATATTTTCCCTACTCGCTGATATCACGCTGCAAACAGTCCAAACACAACTGTATGCATATGCCACAAGTAATTCTGACTCAATCTTAAGTGTGCAAAAAAAAGTGAACAACTCACGTTGCACCAACTGTTCTCAGTCTCAAGAAGGCAGGAGTGAACTGGTAACGAACAAACCGTCCAGAACTAGAATCCGTTCCGCCATTTTCATCGTCCTCATCTTCCAGCTCTGACAAAGTAAATTTGAAATTCATAAAGTACAGTAACATTTTGTAAACGCCCTGCTGCAAATTTAAAAAAAAAATCTATGACAAACTGATTATGACAAATTACAATGCGATACAAGTAGGCCACTGATTTTCCAGCACCCTTTGTTCCTGACCCGTGCCTGATTATCTGTCTTGCCGGATCAACGGTCACATAATAATACTTCAACAATATTCTAACCCACTAATTATATCCCCCCCCCCCCCCCCCATGTCTCTAAAGCACCATGAACTGCTAGAAACGTATATAATTATAATAATTAAAAACAATTAACTCTTTCGATACGGAGGCGGCATGTCTGTAAACTCATTTACAGGTATACGTGAAAGAGCGCACGTCACGTGCAATGTCATCTGTGGTCGCCCAATGAACAAGTCTGGCAGTGGTGGGAATTTCAAGTGCGCTCTCCTAATTAAAGGAAGTGCCGGACCACCAATTGACAGAAAATCGGTGGTGGACCCGTAGTCGTCATTTTCCCTTCATTGATTTTTAAGTACTATTTCAGAAATGCATGAACACTTATCCATAATTGCAAAATGAAGAATAATTTGTTTTTGCCATTTTCCCTGCAAATATTAACGTGCTAATTAAAAACAAAAAAATATGCCCTGGTCATATTAATAACTGATTCCAGTTGTCTCAACGAAATAGTGATGGTGCTTTGCCAGACAACAAATTGATTGATTTGTAACAATCAAATAATGACTGTAATCTACAATAAGATGACCAAAGAAAATTATCCCATCTGAAAGTAAGCTTTTGTGGTTTTATTGTGATACCAGATCAAGAGTTACTTTATTTACTGAATTGAGTTTCATTTATTGCCACAGAGCAGTAGAACATTTGCTTTTCCTACAAATTTTCTAAGAGATTAGTTTTACAGATTATAAAAACTTTCCATTGCCAATGTGGATGGCTATTGCGTGACATTTGAAAACAAATATTTGAGAGCAAGGATGCGACTGAGATGGGTAAAAATCAACTATGTCTTCATTGGAAATGTATGCATATTTACTTCAGCAAGATGTAATCAGAGCTTTTCTCGCCACCACCCTCTATAAAATTTAAAAACACATGTTGAGAGCAAATTGTTTTAATTGTATGCAAGTCTCCACACCCCTAAGGGAGATCAGCCCATTTGGAGCAAATTTAACATTAAACTTGTATCATTTCCAAATAACCCAAGATTACTCTCCAATAATCAGCCTCACAATCAAATTAAATTTCACCCATGTTCTAATTTAGGCACTTTATTCCTAGAAATATATAATCCGTCTTCGTAATAGTCTGTTTAAACATTAAAAATTGGAACTGGTATAGGCTGTGTGTAGCCCGTTGAATCTGCTCCAACATTCTGTCAGTTCATGGTGGGATTAATGGCTGGACATGATTCCACTTTCCTGCCCTATTCCCATAATCAAAATTTCAGGTCACTGACCTCTCACCAGAACAGATGAAAGGTCATCAACCAACACTTAAACTCTTGCCCTATTCCATGGCTGCAGCCTTACACAGTGTTATACTGCATTTCTCGGTTTTATTTAACAGTGTCACATCACTTAAATCTTATTACCATTGATTCATGTAAGACGTATAACACAGAATGAGGCCATTTAAACAACTACATCCACTCTGGTGTAAGGTAAAGCTTCCTCACCTCATTCTTCAAGAGAAACGCTTAGTCCATATCGCTTCAATTCTCAACACTTCAAATACATATCCACTTATCTTTCAAATGTAATGAGGACATCTGCACTAAAAACCCTTCAAGTCAGAGAGTTCCAAACTCCTACGCCACCCTCTAAGAATTATTCCCTTCCTAATATTCTTTCTACAAATAATTTAAAAACTATGCTCCCTAGTAATATATAATCCATCATTGTAATAAACATGTCTTAAACATTAGAAACTAGAGCTGATATGGGCTGTGTGTATATCTATGGAAAACTGGTAGTTCGTATTTATTTGATCTTGATCCCTCAATTTGTTTTTAAAACACATCTACGTCACCCTTGAAAAGAAAATAGCAAACGATCAGACGTTTCCACACTGCAGCAATTTTACAGTCCTGACATCACTGTGCTGGGACTTCTGCTGTTCATGATACATATAAAAATGACTTGGATGTAAACGTACACAGGTTGGCTGGTAAGTTTGCAGATGACACCAAGATCACTGGGGTCTTGGACTATGAGGAACGCTGCCAAAGTATACAGCAGTATATAGATTAGCTGCAGAAATGAATGGAGAAATGGCAGATGGAGTTTGATCCAAGGAAGTATGAGATTATTTAATCTTTTGAATGCTATTGGGCACATCTTATCGCTTATAAACTAGCAGAAACTAGGAAGAGGTGGGAAAAAATTTAAACATTAAGATTGAAAATACCTGTACTAAAATACTAAAACATAAGTATATTGAAGGAGAAAAACTGGACATGAAGTGATTATATTTACATATTTAAATAAGATCCAAAATTCAAAGCATATATTACAGCAATCGGATTGCTACCAATTTCCAAACAGTTTTGTTATATTTATTTTTCACCATCAATTTGGCAAAGTAGAACATAAAAACTTTCATCAAAATGTCAAATGCACTGAAGCCAAAAGTGCCATGTATGTAAAGGTGGATAGACACATCATGCAAACAATGAATAAAACTATCACTATCAAAACTGGCACCATCAAACTCAAATAGTGAATTACATGAAAGAAAGCTATCAACAATCTTTTGGCTTTAAAGATTGTAGGAGCGCTCTCACGTGTGTTACATACCAGAGGATGGTGGCTTGGCAATTTCAAACAAAACGGTCCCAGTTTCCATATCTCGAATCTTAAACCGTGTGAAGTCAATACCATAAATGTTGTCTTCGGGCTTGCACAAGTAGGCTGGAAAATAATTTTAGTTGAAAGTTTGTCTAATGTAACAAAGTTACCCGAACTTGCAGCACAAATGAAAAGTATAAAACATTTTGTTAAACCTAATTACTCAGCTCAATTAATTAATATTTGTCAGAGGAAATAGTCAAGGCAGGTATAACATTTAAAAGACATTTGGACAGGTACATGGATTGCAAAAGTTTAGGGGGGCATGGGACAAACAGAACTAATTTAGATGGGGCATGGACGAGTTGGGCTTAAAAGCCTGTTTCCATGTTCTATGACATAATTAAAATGACTTTGATCATGCATGGCAAATTCAAACCAGTATGTACAGCACCCGCACCCTCCATAATATTTGGGACAAAGACCCATCATTTATTTATTTGCCTCTGTACTCCACAATTTGAGATTTATAATAGGGAAAAAAAAAAAAATCACATGTGGTTAAAGTGCACTGTCAGATTTTAATAAAGGTCATTTTTATACATTTTGGTTTCACCAAGTGTTTATACATAGTCTCCCCATTTCATGGCACCATAATATTTGAGACACAGCAATGTCATGTAAATGAAAGTAGTCATGTTTAGTATTTTGTTGCATTTCCTTTGCATGCTATGACTGCTTGAAGTCTGTGATTCATGGACATCACCAGATGTTGGGTGTCTTCTCTGGTGATATTTTGACAGGCCTGTATTGCAGCCATCTTTAGCTTATGCTTGTTTTGGGGGCTAATCCCCTTTCAGTTTTCTCTTCAGCATATAAAAGGCATGCTCAATTGGGTTCAGATCAGGTGATTGACTTGGCCACTCAAGAATTGACAATATAACAATTACAGCATGGAAACAGGCCATCTCGACCCTTCTAGTCCGTGCCGAACACATAATCTCCCCTAGTCCCATATACCTGCGCTCAGACCATAACCCTCCATTCCTTTCCCATCCATATAACTATCCAATTTATTTTTAAATGATAAAAACGAACCTGCCTCCACCACCTTCACTGGAAGCTCATTCCACACAGCTACCACTCTCTGAGTAAAGAAGTTCCCCCTCATGTTACCCCTAAACTTCAGTCCCTTAATTCTCAAGTCATGTCCCCTTGTTTGAATCTTCCCTACTCTCAGTGGGAAGTTTGAATCTTCCCTACTCTCAGTGGGAAATGATTGCTTTGAAAAACTCCTTTGTTGCTGTAGCAGTATGTTTGGGATCATTGTCTTGCTGTAGAATGAATTGCCGGCCATGAGTTTTGAGGCATTTGTTTGAACTTGAGCAGATAGGATGTGTCTATCCACTTCAGAATTCATTATGCTGCTGCCATCAGCAGTTGTATCATCAATGAAGATAAGTGAGCCAATACCTTCAACAGCCATACATGCCCAGGCCATAACATCCCCACCACCGTGTTTCACAGATGAAGTGGAACGCTTTGAATCTTGGGCAGTTCCTTCTCTCCTCCATACTTTGCTCTTGCCATCACTCTGATTTAAGTTAATCTTTGTCTTATCTGTCGACAAGACCATTTTCCAGACTGTGGTTGCTCTTGAGTACTTCTTGACAAACTGTAACCTTGCAGTGTAGCCTTTGTATTTATGTTCATGAAGTCTTCTGCAGACAGTGGTCATTAACAAATCCACACCTGACTCCTGAAGAGTGTTTCTGATCTGTCGGACAGGTGTTTGGGGATTTTTCTTTATTATAGAGAGAATTCTTCTATCATCAGCTGTGGAGGTCTTCCTTGGTCTGCCAGTCCCTTTGCGATTAGTAAGCTCACCAGTGCGCTCTTTCTTCTTAATGATGTTCCAAACAGTTGATTTTGGTAAGCCTAAGGTTTGGCTGATATCTCCAACAGTTGTATTCTTGTTTCTCAGTCTCATAATAGCTTCTTTGATTTTCATTGGCACAACTTTGGTCCTCATGTTGATAAACAGCAATAAAAGTTTCCAAATGTGATGGGAAGACTGGAAGGAAAGACTAGGTGCTGAGAGCTCTCTTATACCTGCATGAATGAGGCAATTAAACACACCTGAGCAATTACAAACACCTGTGAAGCCACGTGTCCCAAACATTATGGTGCCCTGAAATGGGGGGACTATGTATAAACACAACTGTAATTTCTACATGGTGAAACCAAAATGTATAAACATACCCTTTAATAAAATCTGACAATGTGCACTTTAACCACATGTGATTTTTTATATTACAAATCTCAAATTGAGGAGTACAGAGGCAAATAAATAAATGATGGGTCTTTGTCCCAAACACTATGGAGGGCGCTGTACTTCAAACCCTGGATCAGGCTGGAGAAAAATTGCAAAAGCATTATTCAAGAGCTTTGTGCTAACTATGGGAACAATTTTTGTCATGACTATTTTTCTGCAAATTACTTTTGAGGTTTGCAGGCTACAAATACGACTGAACTCTTAAATAAAAATGGAATTACTGAGGTAGGGAGGTTGGACAAAATGTAATCAGTCATGTTGTGCGCACTTTCGGTACAATGGAATAGATTTGACCAAAGACAATTCCTATCATAGGTTTCGTGCAGGAAAATTTTACTAAAAAAGATTGGCAATGATTTTATTGAATCTTACAGCTGGAAAAGAAGCTTCTATTTCAAATGTTCTCATTTCCCAATAAATGGCAAGGCACTCTTCATGAGTTGCATTCAATTGAGAACACATATTTCCTGCCAGCATCTCACTGTGTGCAAACACCCTGGCAGTATTCAGCTCCAAGCTGAGGTGCAATTTTTTTTTTGCATGGTGCAAACTAATCTTTCAACATTCCAAGAAGTAAAGCAAGATACTGCAGATGTTGGTCACAAAACAAGCTATAATCTTAATGAACAGAAGAGCGGGCATTTAGGCTGAATCCTCAGGAGCTCCAGTTTCCTCCCACATTCCAAACACTTGCAGATTTGTAGGTTAATTGACTTCTGTAAATTGGCCCGAGCGTGTAGGATAGAACTAGTATATGGATGTTCGTGGTCGGCCCGGATTTGATTGACCACTGGGCTTGTTTCCCCACTGTGTCTCTAAAACTAAAAAAAAAAAAATTTAATTGCAGTAAGGCCATGCTGTTGTTGAGAAAGTCCTCTTTATGGTTTAGTATTGCACTCACAACACAAGTTAATAGTTTCCAGATTCTTTTGAGTCATTTCTTACATAACTCTTCTCACTGTACTCTATGATCCATGCTTAATACTGTCTGAAAGATCTCTCACTTCAGCAGTAGTGACTCACTTTTTCAAAGCTGACCTAGTTGTCCATAAGACCATTTCACCCTCCACTTTCAGAAGAAAAAAAATCCTTTTAAACATAATTTTAACATTTCTAATGCAGACCATTCACCCCCTTTACTATATACAAATGTTTCACCTACTAATCTATTATGCCGCTATGTACTGCACCATTGGTTCAAAACAGCCAACAAATGTTACAGCAGCAAGTAAAATGACTACTGAGTGGAAAAAGAGAACTCTAAGCAAATGCAAACACAGAGGATGTTATGAGCCCATTTTTACTGACATTTATAACTATAAAGAAGCATGTGCTCCAAAACTGCTGTCAAAATAATAGGCATTACCAGTCAGTGTACCGACTATAATTAAGCCTTGCCTCCACCCCTTTACAGCAGCTTTAAACTACATTTATACTGCATGCACCACAAATACATCATTCCCAAAGTGGAAGCCACATATCTTCAGTCAGAACAATTTGAAGATTGGTTCAGAGCAACTTCCACCTGATGACACCAATGAAGTTTTTACCCCTACCCCCACTCAAGATAGTAAGGAGGTGCCAATTATAGTGGGGATTGTAATATCAAGTCCCATAAGCTCAACTGAACAGAACCATTGTCTGAATCACATGACAGATTTCTATTGTTAGTTAGGGGAGCTGAAAATAAACTTCCTGTTGAATGAAATTTGAAAGCTTCACAATTACTGGAAATATTTTGGCACCATTGTAATGATTCAATCTTTTTTTTTGATGTTTGACATTTGCAAACTTGCCATTACAAGGGATCAAAAGTATCTGAATTCCAATGTGATAATTCCAGCATAATTGAAATCACTGGACTGATTTTGCTTCAATGTATAGATAGAAGACTTGGATGAAATCAATTCACTTTGCATCTGCAATTACATTGCATTCAACAGTGCATATAACATTAAAAGGCACATATTAGTTCCATTTTCATGTAAAAACTTACCAAATCCATCTAATTGCTTCACCAGAATATTAATCGTCAGTATTCTCCAGCATGAAAGCTGGTTTATTTTGTTTCAACAGTAAATTTGGATTATAGCGTATGAGCTACCATAATTTGTTATATTGCATTCAGGACCATGGCAGAGACAGCATTTTTCAAAAGATGATTTAATATTTGATTCAGATGATATTTGTAGAAATCCCAGGAAATATTTTATCATGAAATGTACAAATAAACATTAAATTTCAGCTTTAAATCTGATGACTAAACCCATTAATAATTGCTGACACCAGGCTCCCATGCCAAGATATATTAAATACATTTGACAAAACATGGAAATGCCTTTCTTGGTACAAAGCATAATTCGTTATATTTCCTGCTTGGTACAGAAAGTATATTTTCTTCAGGTACAAGAATCCTGCTTTTTTTAAAGAATCTATTTTCTGCAACCTTGTGTGTGCACCTGATTGTGAACATACGTTATATATTTCCTCAGCATCAAATATTATAGTGGTTTACCTTCCAAAGCAATCCTGGTATCAAACCTACCCAAGAACTGATTTCACAAGACTATTTTGACTGTAAACTGTTACGGTTAATGGAGTTCTACAAAGGGGGAAAAGGCATTAATTCTGCTTCTACAAATTAAATGACGATTTGTTCAAAAACAGCTTGCATGGCAGGTGTCTCTTTAATTAGAGCAACTTTATGAATGGCACATTTTCGGGGGAACCAGCTCAATCACCAAACAACTCAAGTTCTTTTTATTATGAATTCTCTAAGCTACCCAATCATTTGCTGTATTTACAGCCAAATCCAAATACACCATTCTGCAAACTTAACTTTACTTCATTTCTCCACAAGGACCACTTTAAAAAAAAAAATCTAGTTTATTCTATTATATGGTGGACATCCAAGACTGTTCAGAGCTTTTGTTTAAATGCAAAATAAAAAGGTCTGGATTAAAAATTCATAATTACAATACAGGTACTTATGTTTCTTTACCCAGTTAACCATGACAATGATAATAATAATAATAAATTTTATATTTAATGGGCGCCTTTCATACAAAATCTCAAGGACACCTTACATAGTAATCGAAATTAAAACATATAATCGGAGTAAAACAAGTAATTAAAGACATCACAATGACACAAATTAAAAACAGAATTCAATCCAAAAACAGAAAATCAAAAACACAGTGTGAAGAGAGAGCAGCGGCAACCAATTCGTGCCAGCGTCCACTCTCCCTTCACGGCAGCCATCTTGGACACAGACTTACAGGACTACAGTTAGACAAAAAAAAAAAAAAAATGATGATCATTTATGCTTCATTACAAAGTCCAGGTTCTTATGGCGGATGGGGAGCGATATCATGAGAGAAGACGAACGACAGTATGTCCAACATCCAGCATTCATCGAATGCTACAGAAAATGTCACAACTATTTTCTGCCAAATAAATGTTGCTACTTCCCATAAAAATCACCTAGAATTTGTACATAGGTTAATTGGCTTCTGTAAATTGCCCCTAGTGTGTAGGATGTGAAACTGGGATCACCTACCTTCACTCATCATACCTTTTCAACAAAATTATTTAATTTCATTTCCTCACCTGCAACAATCCATCTTACCATTCATGAAAAGCACCACATAAATTCCATTAATATCTTTTTAAATGATTAAAACAGCTTATCATTGCTCAAAAACAATTTACAGTGAGGAAACATGGCTCACAAAATAATATCACCTATAAAATAAGAAAAACTTGCTCCAATGTTCCAATGAAATTGAATTCTCTTAAATCATGACACAATGTGGCTCACGTTGCCTACTTCATTGTGGTGTGTACAGCTCAAAAAATGTATTTTCCGATGCGCAAACCTGTGAATGGGTGATATACATAATTGCACTGCAGGATACCTTTCAGTTTGTGGAGGCATTCTATAACCACAATTGTGCTTTACTGAAATTGCACATAAACGACTGGTTTTGTTAACCATTAAATTGTCATGACCCGAGTCAAGGCTGATTAATATCACAATGGATGACAACATAGGGCACTGAACTGGAGCTTTCTCTTGCCACCCAGCGAGATTGCAGCAGGTATTTGGAGTGACCTCAAACACTTACTGCAAGGTTATGTTCAGTACTGATAGGGAATCAAGGCTCATCAGACAAAGAGGATTTCTGAAATCCCAATTAATCAGCATCAGGTTTTTAGTTTAGATTAGAGTTACAGCATGGAAACAGGCCCTTTGGCCCACCGAGTCTGCACCGACCAATGATCACCTGTACACTAACTCTATGTTATCCCAGTTTCACATCCTACACACTAGGGGCAATTTACAGAAGCCAATTAACCTATGTACAAATTCTGTACTGACACCACCCATCCCGGGTCTCTGGCATTGTGCAAACATATTACAGGTACTGACTGTACCAAAAATAAAGCTCTGTGATGGATTCAGATACAAGGTTTTGCAAATTTTTTTGCAAGAATTTCAACATAATAGAAATTGACATCAGTTTTCTCGTTCCAACTTTGCCCAATTCATTAAAAGAATACACCACAAACTGAAGTTACTTTGCACAGAGCATTGTTTAAAAAATGTAGAAACATTTTCTTCTGTTCTGTTCTCCGGAGATGCTGCCTGATCTGCTGCGTTACTCCAACCTTTTGTGTCCTATTGTTTAAAAACAGTTACCTTACCAGTAGATGGACCTCAGCAATCAAAACATTAAAGACCACAGATGTTGGGACATCTGAAATAGTAAGAGAAAACACTACAAACACTCAGTAGGTCTACCAGCATTTGACTAAAGGTCTTCAACATGAAACATTAAGTCTATTTCTCTTTACACTGATATCATCTGACATTGCATTAATATTCCTTTCAAACAGTTAGTTACAAGGATTGATGTACATAGAATGAAAGTAGATTAAAGATAGATAAGGAATGGGTGACGTTTCGGGTAGAGACGTCAGACTAACAAAGGCAGATTCGGGTCTCGACTCGAAACGTCACTCATTCCTTCGCTCCAGAGATGCTGCCTGTCCCGCTGAGTTACTCCAGCTTTTTGTGTCTATCTTTGGTTTAAACCAGCTTCTGCAGTTCCTTCTTATACATGAAAGTATATCATCTGGTTCAGGAAGTGAATGAACAAGACATCAAAAATTACTGGTCACTTGCTGAATGCGTGAATGTTGCATTAGTTTTAATTATAGAATAGTATAAATTTGTTCCAATGTGTTATGCAAAGTTACATATTTCTGCTGTGAATTTTCTTGTTGGAACATTGAACCTCAACCTCCAATTTAGCTTCTCAATGGAATGGAACAACTCAACAGGACTAACAGAAAACTGTTCACCCTATGTCACCGCTACTCAAAAGTGAAGGACACACCAACCTCTGTGGTAGAGCAGCAGTAGAAACATTGCAAGTCATTGGTGGCTCGATCACTGAAGCAAATGAAGGATTGTACAGCATCTGCAAGCAAGGCCCTTCACCATTAAGACCTTGCTGTACAGTGACAATAACTGCCCTCTGACAATAACTGTTCATGCCAAGACCCTGGAAACAGTCCTCTTCCCATACATCAGGAGCTGTCCCGCTGAGTTACTCCAGCTTTTTGTGTCTATCTTTAATCTGCAACGGCAGATTCAAATTAGCATACTGTCTAACATACCATACACAGAATACAATTAAATTCCTTGTTCACACACACCTCATAGTAAACAGTACACATAAAGTAAAGATAAATACAAAAATAAAAACAAGTGCAAAACAGCAGAGTAGTTCAAGTTTACAGAGTGAAAAATATTAATGTATAATAATGGACTAACTGAATGAGGTAGAGTTGAGTAAAAGTGGCAGCTCCTGAAGAAATGGGGTGTGAAAGTGGTGATTGGTTCAAGAATCGGATAGCTGTGAGCTGTGACGCTATTCCCTAGATTGATGTCTGAGCTGTTCTGTAATTCTCAGCGCCCCGAAAGTCATACCAATATCAAACTTGACTTTTTAGTATACTGAAGGTTATTCTTGAAACCTCAGATCTGGACTTTAACAGAGTGGGAGTTTCCCTAATCATCCAAGGTTTCTGGTTAAAATTGACCTTAACATACCAAACTGAAGAAAAATGCACCAATATGTTGAACTGATACATTTCTTTTGATTTCCAATGAATCCACATAAATACCAGACAATAACACATTTAAAAATCAGGCCAGAAAATGAAACTCAAGCTTCAAATTTTAAAACTTTTATCTCACAGGGTAAAGTTAATTATTATACTCTATTAAATGCTAAAGGTAAATCGTTAGCAATTTAGGAATGCAGAGCCTTTTAATCTGAAACAGAGCTTCCTTTCTCTCTCATCCAGATTAATTTCACCTCCTGGTTGCTAATCATTTTACCTCCCCTTCCCATGTTGACTTTTCTGTTCTTGGCCTCTTCATCGCCAGAGCAAGGCCACACGCAAACTGGAAGAACAGCGCCTTGTATTGTGCCTGGGTAGTCCACAACCCAACAATCTGAACATTGAAGTCTCCAATTTCAAGTCATTCCCCATCCTCCGAGGAACGCATAGAATTATAAAAGGACTGGACAAGCTAGGCGCAGGAAAAATGTTCCATATATTGGGGGAGTCCAGAACCAGGGGCCGCAGTCTAAGAATAAAGGGGAAGCCATTTAAAACTGAGATGAGAAAAAACTTTTTCACCCAGAGAGTTGTGAATTTGTGGAATTCTCTGCCACAGAAGGCAGTAGAGGCCAATTCATTGGAGGAATTTAAAAGAGAGTTGAATAGAGCTCTAGGGGCTAGCGGAATCAAGGGGTATGGTGAGAAGGCATGCACGGGTTACCGATTGTGGATGATCAGCCATGATCACAATGAATGGCGGCGCTGGCTCGAAGGGCCAAACAGCCTCCTCCTGCACCTAATTTCTATGTTTTTATGTTTCCTAAGCCAGTGCACACACATTTCTCCCAATATCCTGCTCCCTTTCCCTCCTCTAGACACTCATCTCCCACCCTTGGCATTGCCAAGACCCCATTTCACTTTTATCCCCCTCAATCACCTTCCACCCATATCCCTCCTTCAGCTTCTTTTCCACCTCCAGCCTTTGTCCACCAACACCATCCATCTCCCCCCCATCATTTGCTAAGATCTGCCCCATCCCCACCTCTCTTTTTCAGCTTTCACCCCAACTACTCCATCAGTCTGAAGAGTCCTGATCCGAAACGTCTTCTGTTCATTCCCTCCACATATGCTGCGTGACCCACTGTTCCCTCACTTTGCTTTTTGCTCAAAATTCCGACATCTGCAGTCTTTTATGTCTCCACATAGTGTGCATTATTCTCTTGATTCCAAGATAGGATGCAAGGGGGAAAATGGTCACAAGTGGCAATTATATTGGTACATTAAGTGTACAAAAATCAAATTTTAAAAAGTCTGCAGTCAATAAATTAATAATACATGAATATAATAATGCATAAAATTGATTTACAGTTGAATTTCCAAACTCCAAAATTTACCTAGGTAAATGTACTAAAGCCAACTCCGTGACTCAATATTCAACTGACAGCCCACAATACTATGCCTTGAAAAGTGTAAGCTGCTTTCCAAATGTTACACTTTATTGCAAGTGGTGGCATAGGCTTACTTTTACTTATTGCAGTAATATTGATCCAAGTGTTCTTCAACCCTCATAAAATCTTCCTGTGCCATGGACTTTTTGCACTAATATTGGGGTTTCCAATGTATTGGGTTTTGTTTATTATGTTATCTAAAAGCACTGTATTTATTGATCTGTTGTACTGCAACAAGTAAGAATTTCATTGTTCCATTGTCGGCACATGACAATTAAACACTCTTGACAAAAATTAAGCTTCAATTTTTTTTTTTTAAATGGACCAAAGAATGCCCTTCAAATTTAAAGAATTCATCTACTAACTTCAATACGAATAAAATGTTAAAAACTAATAGAAAGTATAGGGGAAGGAAGTTTGGTTGTGCTAGCCATCTCTTCCTCTCTCAATTGATTCAAATCAATTGCAATGGAAAGTTTGCATCTCATTCCCACCTACTGGAAGATTTTAATGGAGCTACTGTATGATTTATTCTATAAAGTTCCAGCAAACAACGCAAACCTCTGCCAATCTCATATTCATTGGCAATCTTCTTCATTAAGGCATATCAGGATGACAAATGCGAGGCTCTTTTTCCATCCCCAACCTTGACAGATTTCACTCTGAAGATAAAAAAAAAAAGCTTATAAAACATTCCACCTTTTCTTCAAAAAGACACACAAAGTGTGGCACAATGTTAAAGATAACAATATAGGAAGGGACTGCAGATGCTGGTTTACACCGAAGATGGACACAAAAAGCTGGAGTAACTCAGTGGATCAGGCAGCATCTCTGGAGATAAGGAATAGGTGAAGTTTCGGGTCAAGACCCTTCTTCAGACAGAGTCAGGGGAGAGGGAACCGAGAGATATGAAAAGGTACTTAGAACAAATTAATGAAAAAATTGCAAAAAGGCAGATCAAAGCCAACAACGATGATCAAGTAAAGATAGAGCCCACAATGGTCCATTGTGGGCTGTGGGAAAGGTGATGATGAGTAATAACTGGGTTTTGAGTTCATCATGTTAGCAAAATCACTGAAGGTAAAGTTCACAATTTAAAGATTACATCTGGTACTAAACCACTTAATGGTTTGGTTGAAACGCAAGAAGCAATTGGGTTATTTTAAACATGGATGCAAATATCAGGCAGGTTTCATTGGTCACTTTATATTAAGAGCTATTAATGTTTAAAGTGTAATTAAGATTTTAAGATATCAATTCTGCCACGTTGGCCAAGATCAGTTTAGAAGAGTTACTCATGTGCAAGCTATATTTCAACTGATGCCATCATTTATGTTGTATAAACATATTTAGGATATCGGCTTACAGAACACAAAGCTGGCTTTCAGTCATTGTGCGGAGCAGAAGGATCCAGATAGCCAGACCAATGTTTTGCGGAATAGCTACCATTTACAATGTGAGTTGACTACAGATGACCTTTTGAAAAACAAAGAACACTTTGAACCAAAACAGAAAATGCTGGAAATTCACAGGAGGTCAAACCACATCTGTACATAGAGAAACTGGGTCAACATTTTAATTCAGAGATATTTTGTCTCCATTCGAAAAACATTGATGTTGTTTCTCTTTCCACATGCCTCCTGAACTTGAGTACTTCCAGCATTACCTGTTTCCGTTTTAGATTTCCAGCAACTGAAGTTGTTTTGATTAATGCTCAGAACCAATTGAGAGCTATCTTAAGTTTTTCTTCCAAAGTTGGTCCACAATTGAGCAAATTTTAAATCCTAAAAATTTTAAATCATGACTTGGTCTTCCACTCAATTCTATCATATGAGCTATTACGAGAGGTTGAGCAAGTTGTGAGTCTATTCCTTGGAGCACAGGAGAATGAGGGCTGATCTTAGAGCTTTTACAAAATCATGAGGAATAGATTGGGTAGACACACAGAGCGTCTTGCCCAGAGCAGGGGAACGGAGAACCAGAGGACATACCTTCAAGGTGAGGGGGGAGAGATTTAATGGAAACCAAGGGATAACCATTTCACACACAGGATAGTGGTTGTATGGAACAAACTGCTGGAGGATGTAGTTGAGGCAGGTACTATCACAACGTTTAAGAAACATTTAGACAAGTATATGGATAGGACAGGTTTAGAGGGATATTTGCCAAACGCAGGTAGGTGGGACTAGTGTAGATGGGATATGTCGGTCAACGTGGGCAAGTTGGGCCTGTTTTCACGCTGTATGACTCTATGATTCTGACACTAATAATACACCCACCCATGATGCTCCCTTAGCCAGAGTTCAAATAAATCCAAATCCTGAGATTTATTTGCTCGACAGAATCCCTCTGGGTCATTATAAATATCTACATTGACAAAATTGCAGTCAGAGTTGACACATTTTCTGTCAACTATTCAAATGGTTTGCAGGCTGCAGTTAAAATTGGAAGATATTTTAACAATCACTTACTGATCAGAGTTCAAGTCCTAGCAAAGCAGGTGTGGAATTTGAATAATCTAGAATTCAAAAGAAAATATCTCGAAGTAATGCAAAAGAAACCACCAGCCCGAATTATAATGTCTTCCTGCAGAGTGTGGTTGATCCCTGACATGGCTTCACATTTAGGGATGAGCAATAAATGCTGGATTTGCCATATTCTGAAAAGTAAATCATGCTGCTTCCAGAATTTAAAAAATACAGAAATATTGAAGGGTGGAATTGAAGAAAGTTTCCAAAATTGGGTATAAACATTGGTGAGATAATCTACAAGCAATTCTCAGTACCTGTACTCTCACTTGCTCTTATGCAAGCTATATTTCAACTCAGTCGTTTATTTTGTATAAACATATTCGGCATATCTGCTTTAATTACCTGAAGTACATAATCTAATTCTAGTGCATTCAATACTTTATGATCTCTGCTCTTCTGTATAACCTGCTTCATATTCTGCAGGGATAAGCTGAAGCACTCAATTCATGGATTAATAAAAACATGTCTTACATGGCATTCAATATCAACGTAAAGATCCGTCAAAATTATCTTCTCCAGGTGCTCTGTCTAAGACTGACATATCCAAGACTTGGCATTACATTAACATTCCTCTAGTCATAGTTGCCATGTAAACTATGTTTACAAGCCATAGCTTGCAATAACCATAAACTACAGTCTCATATGTGCTGTTTAATGGTGAATTTTATAGCCTTGCAGACACTGCTACACGTTCAATTGTAGATAAGCATACATCATCATACAGAAGTGAGGCAATAATTTAAGCTTAAGTTCATTGCAATCACTTTGCTGTTGCCTTAATGGCACTGATGTCTTCAAAAGGCTTCATGTGCATTATTATATGCATCTATTCATTGAATCCCAACAATTCATTACACCAATGGGCTTGTCAGAAGGAATCACACACAACGAAAAGGATGTCGATGAATAATAAAGTGTTTTTGAAACATTTACTGTACATAAGGATGTGTAGAGTGAAATATACTCTGTTTCAGCAAGTAATTACACAATGTTAAAGCTGATCCTCCGAAAGCATACTGGGACTACATTGCCAGTAACACCTCCAAGCTCCTGGACAGATGGGTCTGCCGCAGGATCCTCAATTTTCTGACCCGCAGCCCACAATCAGCCATGATTGGTGATATCCTTCACAATATTTGTCAACAATGGTACCTCGCAAGGATACGTTCAGTTTCCAAGTTTTCAGATAATAATAATAATAATAATAATAATAATGGATGGGATTTATATAGCGCATTTCTAATACTCAAGGCGCTTTACATCGCATTATTCATTCACTCCTCAGTCACACTCGGTGGTGGTAAGCTACTTCTGTGGTGGTTGGATCATGAACAATGACAAGATGGAGTACAGGAAGGAGACAGGAAGGAAACTTAGTAATATGGTGTTGGAAAAACAACATCCCCCTCACTGCCAACGATGAAGGAGCTAATCATCGACTTCATGAACCCTGTTGGAGTACATGCACGATTCAGCATCAATCATGCCAAAGTGGAAATGGTCGAGGACTTCAAGTGCCTTGGTGTAAACATTACCAACAATGTCGTGAACCTACGACATTGAAGTGACAGTCAAAAAGACACACCAACAACTGTACCTCCTCAGGAGTCTGAGGAAATATGCCATATCTCCAATACCTCTTATAAACTTTGACAGATGCACCGTAGAAACCATACCTTCAGCTTGCATCACAGCTTGGTTTTTAACAAGCTCTTCTCAAAATTGCAAGAAATTGCAGTGTTGCAGATGTATTCCAGGTTCTCACAGACCAAACTCCTCACCATTGACTCCATCTACACTTTACACTTCCTCGGGAATACAGCCAAAATAAAAGACTTCTCCCACTCCAGTCATTCCTTCATTCCCGCTCCCACTGAGCAGAGGACATAGAAGCTTGAAAGCAAGCAACACCAGACTCAGGAACTGCTTGTTCCCCTCAGTTTCAGGCTTTTGAGCAGTCCTCCCAGGGTGCAGTTCTATTCTCCTCAACCTCTGGGCAGACTGATTCTCTTCTGTCTCATTGCGGACCTTGTCTCTGGAACTGTTGCGTTACAACGCAGAGAATTATATTCTGCACTCTGTTTCTTTTCCGTCACTCTACCTATTGTACTTGAATTTGGCTCGGTTATATTTATGTGCACTATTTGCCTGGATAATAGGCAAAACAAAGATTTTCATTGTACACGTGACAATGATGAATCTAAACTGAGAATATCCACACATCAGCCAAGTGTAGTTTTGGATTAGCAGCATCAAATCATAGCGTGACTATTCTATTGAAAGGTCATCAGCCTGGAATGATAATCTTGTTCTTCTCTCCACAAATGCTGCCTGATCTGCTCAGTATTTCAAGCATTTTTTGTTTCCTCTCATAATTCTATTACCTACAGTATTTTGTTTGGGGGATAAAGTTTTGATAGCTTGACAGTAAACCGCGCATATCAAGACGATCAGCAATTGGCCTAGCAAGTGACCAAATTCACAGAATGCTACCAACAAAATTTGCAAACCATGCCAATAGCTGTGCTAACTATCTTCATAAGGTCCAACAGAACAAAATAGAGATATTTGCTGTGGGTATAACTGCTGTTGTTATGCAGCAATATCACCAGATATATGTTTTGATAACATAAACCACTGCTGAAATTGCTATAGTTTCACCTCCTGCAAGAATTTGTGTAAATTCATGACATTAAGAGTTATCTAGTCAGCTGCCAGCAAATGCAAACGTGTACATTAGGTTTCTATTACCTTCTGCCCTAGCCCTGTGCTTCTCCACAGCTGAATACGCGTGCTCAAGCTGGAGCCGCTCCCACCACACCAAACTGGTTGACACAGCCCTCAACGACACCTGCCGCATTATCACGGGATACATAAAGACAACGCCAGTCCCGTGCCTCTACTCCCTAGCTGGTATTGCCCCCCCCCCCCCCCCCCAATATCAGACGATCCATCGTCGCCCAAGACGAGCGGAGAGCACAGGAGATCGATACCAGGCACCCCCTGCACGGACACACAGCACCTCCACCTCGACTGAAATCCAGAGCCAGTTTCTTGCAGACAGTCCCACCTCTCCAGACAACCAAAGAAACAGCAAGGACCAACATCTGGAAAGATGAATGGAACCAGCTCAACACACGAGCCCACGACTGGATGGAGAGAGGAATCACTCCGACTGAATGCCTCGCCAGCGGGCACGACCTCCCATGGCCAACCTGGAAGACCCTCAACAGATTACGAGTGGAGCAGGGGAGGTGCAAAGCACTTATGAAAGCATGGAACTACCAGGCAGAAGACACATGCAGCTGTGGAGCAGTACAGACAATGTCCCACCTACTGGAGTGTGACGACGCCCCCCAGTGCAGCCCCCAGGACCTGGCTGAACCGACCCGACCAGCTGTGACCTGCGCCAGATACTGGCAGAACGACATCTGAGATTGCAACGGACTCGAAGAAGATTACCTTCAGATTTGCCTGGCATTTTTAAGTACCCTTGTCTTCCAATCTTAATCAAAAGCATCTGACGATTATGAGCCTTTCGAAAGGCCTTCAAAATGCCTGGCTGTTTATGACATTTCCATTGAGCAGCCTCCTCATGTTAAATTTAATTTGCACAATTATTTTGCTCCCTTTAAACAAGTTATCAGGACTGCCAAAACTACAAATGGACTTACCACAGAAATTTAAGTGCAAACACACTTCGACTTTATATTTGTTTAAAACCCATAACTATACATACTTCACACCAATATCAAAATAAAAATGTGTTTTCAATCATCGGTAAAAATTCTCATTTCCTAAACAGGACTACCACTTAGGAAGTTAGGTGTGTGAGGGTTGAAGAATCATATCAATGAATCATAGCATATTTGTCACATTAGGCAACAAAAAAAGGGCTTACTTTTCAATAACCAAATATCAAAAGATAGAACAAGAATTAGAACAAAAATCATAAGGGCAGGTTGTGTATGATGTAAGAAACTACATGGATTGTAGAGTGTTGAGCTGAAAGGACCAATGCTCAAAGAAAAGTACTAACTTTAAACAAAATCTCCTCTGCGGTAACTATAATCATCTGTAAGCACAACTTTCTCTTTGGTCTGAAGGCAATGCGTTTCAAGAACATGGTCTCCTGCAGAATTGATTCACTGATTCTGTGACCAATCACACTCCCACATTTAGCTAAATTTAGTTGAGCAGTGTTAATTCCATTGTGATCACTGTATTTTTAATTACAACCTGGCTCAGAATATTTGATAGCTTGCTATTTTATGGCATTCCAATTCTCTGACATTTAAAAATCCACTTAAATCAATCTTACGGTACTGTTAAATGACAAAATTCATGCTTCAGTGTAAAATATAGCCCATAAATGCAGTGACTCATTGTGGGTGATATTTCAATTAGCTACCAAATGTCAAGTTAAACTTGTCAGATGCTATCAATGAAAATAAGGCAAAATAAATAAACATTATTTTCTGAAGCCATGGGAAATCCATCAAGAGCTAATCCCAATTTCTTTACAATGTACAAAACCATCTTCCAACACTATACATAATGTGATAATATCTGTAACGTCTGTATTTGTAAGAGCTGATCAGAGATGATATCACATATAGAGGTTAATATCAATCTATTAAGAAAGCTGCCATATCCAACTCTCACATATAACATTAAACATTCCAATAAGCTACAAACCAAGACCTCATCCATCTCAGCATCAGAAAAATCAATACAAACTGATTTGTAGCTAACACAGGATTAATAGAGATTAATCATCAGTACAGCATGGTCAGAAAATATTTTAACCATATAAATTAAAGTTGGTAATCAAATTATCTCAGATGTAATTAGACTTTTCAGTACCAAGACATCAACAAGCAGATTTTACCCAACAAATCTGCAAAGATCAATGGCCTATTCAAGAACTGCATTATTTTAATTTAATTTTCTCACCTCTCCCAAAGCTGCATCATCATGGCAACTCATGATGCATCATCCAATTAACCTTTGTCTGTATGTTTAAGAAAGAACTGCAGATGCTGGAAAAATCGAAGGTAGACAAAAATGCTGGAGAAACTCAGCGGGTGAGGCATACGGATTTGTCTGTGTGTAATCCGTGTAGCAATTGTCAATGACTAATTAGCTAATTGGATATATCATCTGACCAAAAGCCTCCATCATATACAAACAGGTATTTTCTACAGGAACAACTACATTGCAATCAGAAGCGGATTTTCCCAAGTAACTAAAACACAAGCACACCCCTCCTCAAGATAAGTTTGGTAAACTGAAAGTAGGCCAGCAATGGATTCTAGCCTAAATGTCACAGATTAGGCAGCTCTGGAAAACATGGATAGGCAACATTTCAGGTCGGGATTCTTCTTCATACCGCATCTGCAGGTGAGGGGAGTATTTGATTGGCAAATGGTTGGACAAAGGCCAAAGATTTTTAAAACGTGAGAGATTATGTAGTTAGGAAAGATAATGCACAAAATGTGAAGCCACAGCAGGGAATGTAGGTGAAAGGGAATGGAAAGGGAAAAGGGTGCACATTAAGATGGGGCACGGGGAAAAGGGGAAAAAGGGGAAGGGAGGGAGGGTTGTTTGTAGGCCAGTTACCTAAAACTGGAGAATCCAATGATCATACCTTAGGGTTGTAAGCTACTGAGGAAGTGGATATGAGGAAGTGGAATAACCTAAATATCATTTGTTATCACGCAAATTGTATTTTCTAACCACCATTTAGGTACACAGCAACCATTCTACTCACTAAGAAATTTATTTCGGATTCAAAAATTAAAATCGAGATCACAGCAGTTAATCACAAATTGAACATTTACTCGGTTTTAGAAAGCATAAATGGAGCAAACGTTTAATTTGCAAAAATAAAAGCATTGTTGATCTACCTCCAATTATCACCAAGTAAACTATTGCAAAAGGATAGGCTCAAATTTGCTAACATAAATACCAATGAATGGATCACAATTATTTTTAACTGCTTGGCTTCACACTCTTGCATATATTTTATAACAAGCAGGTATTACAGGTACAAAACCACTTTCCAAAACTTAAATAATCAGATGCAAATTTCAACAATACATTGTTTTATATTTTTAGCATCATGTCAATATAACTACTTTTGCATATAAATTCCATAAAACCAAAATAAAATATGTTAAGAGTAAGCAGCGTGTACTGCTTTGTACAAGACATTGGTGAGGCTACACTTGAATAACGTGTTCATTTTTTGTAACCCTGTTATAGTAAAGTTGTTAAGCTGGAAGGGGCGCTGAAAAGATTTACAAGGATGTTTCCAGGACTCGGGGGGCCATGCTATAGGGAGTTTGAACAGGCTAGGACTTTATTCCTTGGATCGCAGAAGAATGAAGGGTAATCTTATAGCGGTGTACATGATCATAAAAAAATAGATAGGGTAAATGCACAGCCTTCTACCCAGAGTGGGGGAATTGAGAACCAGAGGACATAGGTTTAAGGTGAAGGGGGTAACATTTAATATGAACCTGAGGGGCAACTTTTTTGTTTACACAAAGGGCGGTAGGTGTACGGAACGAGCTGTCGGCAGAGGTAATTGAGGCAGGTACTATCACATGTTTAAGAAACATTTAGACAAGCAAATGGATAGGATAGGTTGAGGGATATGGGCCAAATGCAGGCAGGTGGGACTAGTGTAGATGGGACATTTTGGCCTGTGTGGGCAAGTTGGGCCAAAGGGCCTGTTTTCACATTGTATGACTCGCAGTTTTAGAAAGTGGTTCTGCACCAGTAACCATACCTGCTCATTAAAATAAATGCAAAAGTACGAAGCTAGGTAATTTATAAAAATATCGGGATCCTTTTTTATTGGATTTAGATTCAGATTCAGATTCAGATTCAGATTCAATTTTAATTGTCATTGTCAGTGTACAGTACAGAGACAACGAAATGCATTTAGCATCTCCCTGGAAGAGCGACATAGCAAATGATTTAAATAAATAATAATAAGTGATAATAAGTGTCCGGGGGGTGGGGGGGTGATTGGCAGTCACCGAGGTACGTTGTTGAGTAGAGTGACAGCCGCCGGGAAGAAGCTGTTCCTGGACCTGCTGGTTCGGCAATGGAGAGACCTGTAGCGCCTCCCGGATGGTAGGAGGGTAAACAGTCCATGGTTGGGGTGAGAGCAGTCCTTGGCGATGCTGAGCGCCCTCCGCAGATAACGCTTGCTTTGGACAGACTCAATGGAGGGGAGCGAGGAACCGGTGATGCGTTGGGCAATTTTCACCACCCTCTGCAATGCCTTCCGGTCGGAGACAGAGCAGTTGCCATACCATACTGTGATGCAGTTGTATAGACCAATAGGTTGTCATATCTGAATATATCCTTTTGCACTCTCTCTCGTTTACTAGATGGCAAATGGAAATAGATCAGCAATGCCTTTACTTTTGAAAATTGAGTGTCTTGGTAAAGAGGTTCCAATTGCCTTTCTGATCCTAAAGGCATGCTAGTATGTAGGTTATTTGGTGGGTGCAATGTTAATTGGCATGTGAGAGAATGGAAAATAAGTATAGGAATGGAGTTAATGGGAATGTTCTAAAAGCCAGTGCACATCTTATGTCCAAATGGTCTTCCTTTAGTATTATTTTTTATATTTATTTCTATTTTTTTATTGGGGGAAAAATAAAAATAAATATGGATACAGAAAATGTAAGTTTAGTTTAGAGATAAAACTAAAGACTCTGACCACAGAGTCCGGCAGAGGTAATTGAGACAGGTACTATCACATGTTTAAGAATCATTTAGACAATCAAATGGATAGGATAGGTTTGAAACAGGCCCGTCGGCCCACAGAGTCCGTGCCGACCAGCGATCCCCATACACGTTTACTATCCTATACACCAGGGACAATTTACAATGTTTTACCAAAGCCAATTTACCTACACCTTTAAAGTGTGGGAGGAAACGGGAACACCCGGAGAAGATCCACACGGTCATGGCGAGAACCTACAAACTCTGTACCGACAGCACTCGTGGTCAGGATTGAACCCGGGTCTCTGGCGCTGTAACGCAGCAACTCTGCTGCTGTGTCACCGTGCCGCCCCCATGTGACATGAACGTCTGACGCTCCATATCTCTTAATATTTGTTTGTATTTATGTCTACTATGAATAACCTTACATTTGATCTCCATTTGCTTTGACCATTGCATGCATTTATTCATTTCTTTATATTTTAATGCTTCCTTTACATTTGCCGCTTGGCTTTGAGTTTCTGACAAATTTGAATATTGGTTTCTCACCCATCTATTTGAGTATTCAGCAATTACCTCGTTATTCCATCCTGTCTCCTGCAAAGCCTAATCTAGTCAATCATTTTCCTTCAATTCTACAATCTTTAACTTTAGTTGATAGTTTGTTTTGAGCAAGAGGCTTTCTTTATCAAATTCCTTCTGAAACATGCTATAAATAACCATAGATGTTCCCCTGTTCATTTATATATTCATGACCATAGCACGATGGTGCAGTGGTTAATGCCTCACAGCTCGAGAAACTTATGTTCTGACACTCTCCGTGTATAGACCAATAGCAACTATGAGGAGTTGATGGAAATATGGGGGTAAACAAAATGGCATTAGTGCCGTACTGGTACAAATAGGTGCTCGAAGATCAGCATGGACTCAATGGACGAAGATCAGTAGGTCTTTACAAATGTGCACATTTCTCACAATCAGTGTTACAGAGTGGAAGGAAACCATTTGGCCTATTGTGTCCATGTCAGCTCTATGCTAGAGCAATCCAGTTTATCTCACTGCCTCACTCTCTCCCAGAGGCCTGCAAATGTTTTCCTTTCAAGCACTTTTCCTGCATCCTTAAAAAAAGTTGATTGATTTCACACATGCAAACTTTCCTTTGTAATTCTTTGTTGATTTTATTTACAGCAGAATTTTTTTCCAAGAGGTTTAGTCTTTAATTACAAACTTTCATTTCCCAGTAGCAACAAGTCTAACTGATCTACAATTCCCTGCTTTGCTTTTCTCTTTTCTGAAATCAGGAAAGTGGCATTACACAAATATCTAATAATAAAACAGCGAACAGCGCAGCCAAGGAACAGGCCCTTCGACTCACAATGTCTGTGCCGAACATGATGCCAAGATAAACAAATCTCATTTGCCTGTACATGATCTACATCCCTCCGTTCCCTGCATATCCATGTGCCTATCCAAAAGCTTCTTACACACTACTATCAAAAGAGAGCTCTAAAGAACTTCAGAAGATTATAAGCTTGGGTGCTTGCAATGTGCTCACTGACCCCAAAAAACAAAAGTATTTATATACTTTATAAACATAGCAAAGCATCCCTAGTCTTTTCTAAACTGCATAATCAAAATAAAATTTTACAGCAAACCACTAAAATGAAAACATGATTAAAAGTGTGGCCAGAAGGGTGACAATTAAGAAACAGCTTCAAGAAAACTACAGGTAGACACAAAATGCTGGAGTAACTCAGCGGGACATGCAGCATCTATGGAGAGAAGGAATGGGTGATGTTTCGGGTCAAGGCCCTTCTTCATAGGAAACTATGGAGAGAATCACATTTTTTTTAGATTATGGAAGCTGAATGAAATGCTACCAAAGTGAAACACTTAAATTTAGGAAAGCTCAGAGGGAGAGAGTTGGAGACAGCCGCCTCAGAGATGCATAGTGCTGGAAGAAGTGACCAACAAAAGGACTGCTCTCACCCCAACCATGGACTGTTTACCCTCCTACCATCCGGGAAGCGCTACAGGTCTCACCGTTGCCGGACCAGCAGGTCCAGGAACAGCATCTTCCCTGCGGCTGTCACTCTACTCAACAATGTACCTCGGTGACTGCCAATCACCCCCCCCCCCCCCCCCCGGACACTCCTCCCACAGGAAAAACACCATGACTGTATACATGTAAATAGATTTATTTATTGAAATCATATTCTATGTCGCTCTTCCAGGGAGATGCTAACTGCATTTCGCTGTCTCTGTACTGTACACTGACAATGACAATTAAAGTTGAATCTGAATCTGAATCTGAAATGGGAAAAACCATAGTGTCATTTGACGGCAAGTACAGGTATACAATCTTTCTCACTCAGGTAGGAACTCATGATTATGAATAAATGGAATGATAAATTAAATGAGGCAAGGAAAAGAGGATCATTGATGACATCAAGATGGCTGTGGATGGTATGAAGGAGGGGGGAAAGAAAACAAAGGAATATAAGGTACCTGTGGTGGTTTCTGGCAAATCAAGGGGATAAAATAAACAGACTTATTGATGGTGTGGTCCAAAGATCATCTAAATCTAAGGAGGAAATTTCAGCTCTCATGATTTAGAGGCAGTGGATGAATGAGAATGGGGTAGAGATAAGTTAGACAAAAATGCTGGAGAAGCTCAGCAGGTGAGGCAGCATCTATGGAGCGAGGGAATAGGTGACCTTTCGGGTCGAGACCATTCTTCAAGGTAAAGATAAGTATCATCAGCAGGTTTGTGGAACCTGATAATGTATGTGCTGGATGACTAAGATGGCCACTGTGGCAAAGAATACAACTGGACAAAAAAAGAGCAATATATATCCTGTGACAAACACCGTCAGTAGGGACTTGAGAATAGATTTAACAGTATGGTGGCAGAACGGAAACTTTATTTTGGAAGATAAAATTCTGGGAAAGAGGTGTTACATCACATTCAAAAACATTGAAGAAGCAGATATTAAAGGTGATGCTGTTTCTAAGAGAGTTCACAGGTTAATGGAGATGGGCTAAATGAAGAATGGGGGATTATAATTGATGAAAGAAAACTATTAATTATAATACCTAACATAGAAACCAGAGAAAAGTTGAATGGTTAGCAGTTTAGTGAGAATAATGTCAAAAGAATAACAGATCGATATGTGAACAAGATTAACTTGGAATGTAGCAGAGAGAGTAGGGAAAGTTACAGTAACCTCTTAATGTTTGGGACAAAGATCCATCATTTATTTATTTGCCTCTGTCCTTCACAATTTGAGATTTGTAATTTAAAAAAAATCACATGTGGTTAAAGTGCACATTGTCAGATTTTATTAAAGGGTATTTTTATACATTTTGGTTTCACCATGTAGAAATTACAGCAGTGTACATACATAGTCCCCCTAAGGCTAAGGAAGACCCCCACAGCTGATGACAGAAGAATTCTCTCTATAATAAAGGAAAATCCCCAAACACCTGTCCAACATTCAGAAACACTCTTCAGGAGTCAGGTGTGGAATTGTCCATGACCACTGTCCACAGAAGACTTCATGAACAGAAATAGAGGCTACACTGCAAGGTTAGTTTGCCAAGAAGTACTCAAAACAGCAACCATAGTTCTGGAAAAAGGACTTGTTGACAAATGAGACAAAGATTAACATATCAGAGTGATGGCAAGAGCAAAGTATGGAGGAGAGAAGGAACTGCCCAAGATTCAAAGCATACCACCTCATCTGTGAAACAGTGGTATGGGTGTTATGGCCTGGGCATGTATGGCTGCTGAAGGTACTGGCTCACTTATCTTCATTGATGATACAACTGCTAATGGTAGTAGCATAATGAATTCTGAAGTGTACAGACACATCCTATCTGCTCATGTTCAAACAAATGCCTCAAAACTCATTGGTCTGCAGTTCATTCTACAGCAAGCCAATGATCCCAAACATACTGCTAAAGCGACAAAGGAGTTTTTCAAAGCTATAAAATGGTCATTTCTTGAGTGGCCAAATCAATCACCCGATCTGAACCTAATTGAGCATGCCTTTCATATGCTGAAGAGAAAACTGAAGGGGACTAGCCCCCAAAACAAGCATAAGCCAAAGATGGCTACAATACAGGCCTGGCATTGCATCACCAGAGAAGACACCCAGCAACTGGTGATGTCCATGAATTGCAGACTTCAAGCAGTCATTGCATGCAAAGGATATGCAACAAAATACTAACTATGACTACTTTCATTTACATGACATTGCTGTGTCCCAAGCATTATGATGCCCTGAAATGGAGGGATTACAAGTATAAACACTGCTGTAATTTCCACATGATGAGACCAAAATGTATAAAAATGGCCTTTATTAAAGTCTGACAATGTGCACTTTAACCACATGTGATTCTTTATATAACAAATCTCAAATTATGGAGTACAGAGGCAAATAAATAAATGATGGATTTTTGTCCCAAACATTATGGAGGGAACTGCATTAGGTCAGGTTTAGAGTTGGTGTAATCTTAAAGTTTGATTCAGTATTGGTATCGATGATGCAGAGCAAGGGGGCAAGTGGCAGAAGCACTTGACAAGGAAGCTTCACATTTGGAGCAAAATAATGCCATTTTGCACATTATTGTGATGATTGGAGAATTCTGGTTCAGAAAGATTCAATAACAATTCTTCCTTCAGGGCCCTAGGATCTGAACCATCTGGGATTTGTTTCTTGTGTCATTATTTTCTTTATGACTTAAATATTTTAGCCATTTCCTTTTCCTTTTCCAACAGTATTTTCCATGAGATTTTCCTTTATGGAAAGGATAATTGTAATCTAATTTTTCAGCATGTCTGCCATTTCTTTGTTTTTCAAGAACAACATTACATCATTTATAGAGTATTTCTCCCTACTGCTCAATTTCCTCCCACATCCCAAAGACCTGCTGGAGTGTAGGTTAATTATCTACTAAAAATTACTCTTAGTATAGGAGGGTGGCAGGAGAGTTGGGAGATTTGACGGAATAGGGACAAAGTAGGGGAAACCAGACCAACAGCAATGCTCCAAGAACAGACAGAGATTCAATGTCCTGAATGCCATTCGATGTCATAAGAAATTATGGAGGACCAAACCACCTTTATTTTGTAAAAAAAAAATGTTTAAGATCATTGTATTGATTTTGATATTATCAATTTCCCTATTTTACTTTGATATCCATCCTCTGCTTCTTTGTAACTTTCAGGGTCCACATCATATTAAATTGTTTTTTGATTACACAATGCTGATCTGTTTCCTACATTAAGAGAGTTTTAGGGTAATTATGAATGGTCTTTATTCTACCAAATTAGAGTAAATTTTACTGAAATCCACAATCTTAGTACCTATTTTACCTTTACAAACATTAAAGTGAAGCTAATCATGAAGAAGTCAACTTTACCAACACCCAAAATATTGGTAGCCGTTTTATATTTTGTTTTCAAACACTAACTCCAGGTGCTAACCAGAGGATAAACAATATGCATAGCTGCTGAAACAACTTGAAAATGTAGTGAGATGCTACAAATTCTGCTTTCATTACTGTTTGTTCAAATGTTCAATTGTCATATCACCAACAGCCTGTGGCAGTATTAATAAAAAAGGACAGTGCTTAAATAACTTGTATTTTAAGTGTGTCAATTATGTCTAAGTGGAAGTTCTTCTATCTTTTATTGAAAAGGGGAGTACAAGAAACCATGCCTTGGTAAGATTCACAATAATTTGGCAGTTTCAAGTTTTGAATATGTACACCACTTTCCAACATTGAGCATAATACATAAAGTTCACTATATCTTGCATGTTAAACACCAAATTTG
This sequence comes from Amblyraja radiata, assembly GCF_010909765.2. Lineage (NCBI taxonomy): Eukaryota > Metazoa > Chordata > Chondrichthyes > Rajiformes > Rajidae > Amblyraja > Amblyraja radiata. The sequence goes on along the minus strand of NC_045980.1, from coordinate 29,434,454 downwards.
CAAATTAGGTTGAAGGTAATTTTGATGTATTGACCAAGGCCAATATTGTTCTTTGATACCATATTCCCTTGCACAATTGCACTTCCAGACTGGAGTCTGTAAACATTTTGCTATAAAATATTTTTAAAGAAACGAATTTTTCCACGTTATCCTAGATATCTACTATAGGTTAGAGTGGATGAGTATGATTAAAGTTACATGCAACGCTAATTTATCAGATAACCTGATGCGGAAATTTAATTAAAAACAAAAAAAACCTGGAAAGGGCTGATAGTGGGAAGGGGTTGTTGCTTCGTGGGTGTCTTCCAGAACGTTTGTATTACTACCTTCCCGGTAGTTACTGGGAATAACCAAATCTGAACGGAATATGTATGTTGAGCAGCAGCGCGCTTCATTTAATGGATCGGAATAAATTAATTAATGTGGATGTACATCAAGAGTGCCAAATGGTGAGGAGAACTGCGGCTACGTTACAAGCCATTTGGCATTGCTACCGAGTTTTAACGGGGATCTCCCCATGTCCAGGGCCTAATTGGGGATAGACCTGGACACCCGCACACACCCACACACCCACCCAGACACCACCCGCCAGGCTGAAGCCAACTCTTACACTCGGTGGCATTCTGTAGGCACAGTACGTTGATCGGGCTGATGCAGTCCTTCTGCAACAACTCGGCTTCGGTGACCGGAGTCATCACGCCGTCGGGCTCCGGGTTCTTCCTGCTCTTTATCCTATTGAGCACGCTGCCTCCTTGCTTCTTCATCTCGTTATCGTCCGTCTGGTTCTCCGAGTTACTCATCGCGGCGACGGCGGTGGTGGTGGCGATGGCCCAGGGAGGAGGGGAAAGTAACTTCGAAGCGCTGGCAGCCGACGCTCCGAGCTATCCCCTCCCGGCCCTTGTCCCTCCACGGCGCTCACTGCCCGTCCTGCTGCCCAGTCCAGCGGCCCCGGGAGCCCGACTGCAAAATGGCGGCTGGTCGGTAAGGCTCGGTATCTATGGAGAGGCGGCGCTGGGGTCGCCGAGGGGTCACTCTCGCCCAATCAGACGCCGATCCCGGCTCGGCGCACAGCAAGATAGGCAGTGGGGACCTGCTGGTTGCACAGGGCATCTGGCACTTTGCATCTTCCCAACACAACTACCTGCCTGCCTCTGTGCTGATTATTATTCTTCATTTTACTCTTAACTTTTACTCTGCTGGCTCAAGGATATACAACAAGCACGAGAGTAGCTAAAGTATGTGGAGAATTCGTTTCAAGAAAGGGGGAAATGACAGAAATGGTAAATCATTATTTTGGATCAGTCTTCTGTGGTGATACTACTTCTTCATTTTACTCTTAACTTTTACTCTACTGGCTAAAGAATATACAACAAGCACGAGTAGCTAAAGTTGTGGAGAATCAGTTACAAGAAAGAGAGAAATGACAGATTTTTTTATTTTTATTACTTTGGTTCGGTCTTCTGCAATGATTCTTCTTATTAATTTTACTCTTAACTTTTACTCTATTGGCTCAAGGATATACAACAAGCACGAGAGTAGCTAAAGTATGTGGATAATTCGTTTCAAGAAAGGGGGAAATGACAGAAATGGTAAATAATTCTTTTGGATCAGTCTTCTGTGGTGATTATTCTTCTTCATTTTACTCTTAACTTTTACTCTACTGGCTCAAGAATATACAACAAGCACGAGAGTAGCTAAAGTTGTGGAGAATCAGCTAATGGCACATTCATTTCACTTGCACTCTATGTGCAATGTGACGAATAAACCCGTATTGTATTGTATTGCTTCAAGAAAGAGAGAAATGACAGATTTTTTTAATTTAATTACTTTGGATCGATCTTCTGTATTGATTAGTCTTATTCATTTTACTCTTAACTTTTACTCTACTGGCTCAAGAATATACAACACCTCCAGTTTAAATTCCATTTGGAATATTTTGGAGGACCAAGAAACCATGAACCAAGAACAAGCACGAGAGTAGCTAAAGTTGTGGAGAATCAGTTACAAGAAAGAGAGAAATTACAGATTTTGTTTTAAAAATTACTTTGGATCGGTCTTCTGTATTGATTATCCTTATTCATTTTACTCTTAATCTTTACTCTTTGGTTCGTCAAGCAAGAAAGTAGCTAGAGTATGTGGAGAATTTGTTGCAAGAAAGGGGGAAATGACAGAAATGGTTAATACTTATTTTGGATCAGTCTTCTGTGGCGATTATTCTTCTTCATTTTACTCTTAACTTTTACTCTACTGGCTCAAGAATATATAACAAACACGAGAGTAGCTAAAGTGGACGATGACTAGAAAGTTAGTTATGAGAAAGAGAGAAGTGACAGAATATTTAAATAATTAGATTGGATCAGTCTTCTGTAATGATTAATCATATTAATTTTACTCTTAATCTTTACTCTTTGGCTCATCAGGCAAGAGAGTAGCTAAAGTGGTGGATGCGTGTGGAGAATTAGTTATAAGAAAGAGAAATGGCAGAAATTTTAAATAATTATCTTGTATCAACCTGTAATGATTATTCATTTTACTCTTAACCTTTACTATGCAGGCTCAAGAATATATAACAAGCAAGAGAGTAGCTAAAACGTTGGATGAACGTGAAGATTTAAATACGAGAAAGAGAGAAATGGCAGAAATGTTAAATAATTATTCATTTTACTCTTGACCTTTACTCTTTTGGCTTGTCAATATATAACAAGCAAGAGAGTAGCTGAAGTGGCAGGTGAACATGGAGAATTAAATAGGAGATAGAGAGAAATGTCAGATATTTGTAATAATTATTTTGGATCAGTCTTAGTACAAGACATAAAAATATCCCAATAATAATAATAATAGATTATCAAACCATATGATATGCTTGCCTTCATTGGTCGAGGCTTTCAGTATATGAGTCAGGATTTCATGAAGCAGCTTTACAGGGCTTTTGTTAGGCTGCATTCAGAGCATTGTGTGCAGTTCTGATCACCCCATTTCAGGAAGGATATAGAGCCTTTGGAGAGTTTGCAGAGGATATTTACCAGATGATACGGAACTCTCGTACGAGGTAGGGCCAAGCGCAGGCTAGACAATCGTTTCGCTGAACACCTCCGCTCAGTCCATCTAAACAAGATCTCCCGGTTGCTAAACACTTTAACTCCCCTCCAATTCCCACATTGACCTTTCTACCCTGGGCCACATCCATTGTCAGAGGCCCAGCGCAAATTAGAGGAACACCTCACATTTTGCTTGGGCAGCTTATGAAACAGCGTTATGATTTTGACTTCTCTAACTTCAAGTAACCTTGCTTTCCCTCTCTCCATCCCTCCTCCTCCCAGTTCTCTGACCAGTCTGGCTTTCCCTGATTACATTTTATCTCTGTTTGCTTTGTTGATGCTATGAGAGGCTATTGGGAACAAAATTCAAACAATTGGGGAATGAGGAGAAAATTACAAGCTAAAGGAATTGGGGTCAATGGCCTGGGCCTCCTGGCCTGCATCATTGACACTTAATGTAACTGGCTGCAGAGTTAGTGAATGCATTGGTTGTACTCAGTCAATGATGGAATCCATTATTAAGGACATATAGAAAATCATATGACAGATACATTTCATTTGACAAATTTGCTATAATTCTTTGAGGAAGTAGCAAACGGAGTTAGAGGGGAACTAGTAAATGTAGAGTTTGGTTTTGGTTTATAATTGTCACATATCCTGAAATACAGTGAAAAGTTTTGTTTGCACGCTATCTGGTCAAATCATCCCATATGGTGCACATGAATTGGTTCATATGTTTGCAGACAACACCAAATAACAACCCTTCAGACTGCTAAAAGCTTGTTGTTCTGCAAGTAAATAAGAACTGCCATTATTTTAACCTGCAGGAAAGAACTGCAGATGCTGGTTTAAATCAAAGATAGACACAAAATGCTGGAGTAACTCATGCAGCAACTCTGGAGAGAAGGAATTGGTGACTTTTTGGGTGGAGGCCCTTCATGTTGATTATTTAAACCTAATGAGTTTAGAGATCATGTTGGAGATTAATATTGCATGTGCATTATTTGTGATGCCGCATTTGGAAAAGCTGTGGGGATAAAGATACCAGCACAAACAAAAATCCTGCCAAAATATCAGGGTTGAATTTCCTGGTGAGTACTTAGACACCCAGAAATGGATACTATATTGCTGTACTGTGGATTAAGCCGATTTTCAACTGTTCAACACCTGTTTTTAGAATTCTGCAAATGACCCTTTCTATCCGCCCTCTCCTCTTCCATCACTGCCAATTTATATTCTACGACGGCAATATCTGTGCAATACAAAATAGCATCTCAATGGGTCTTACATAAAACGAGGATGTCACAATGTTGGTCTAAATTTTCGATCCCAAGCATGCTATTGCTCCAATGCATGATACTGCTGGACTATTATCCTAATAGAAGCACTGATTCTGAAATATTTAATTAGTGTTCTCCGAATCCAATGCTGTGGTTTCTTCTAATAATATTTTATGCCCCTCCCTCCATAATTTCCCCGGTGGGATGTCAAGCAAGTTCCACTCAAACCAGTGGTTTTCATTAAGTGCTTGTTTAGAAAAGGCTGGTTCATCCCCTCTGGGAGTCCATTAGTTAGGTGTTCTTTATAATACAAATCCTTAAGTGATTTCAACGCGACACACTGGTCCCTCAGCATCATCCACAACCGACTGTTGTGGTGATCATTCCTGGTGCTGATGAGAGTCACAGCAGGAATAAATATTTTGCTGAACAGCTCTTACTCAAGGTTGTTAATTAAATCACCCAGTTCGAGGATGTTTCTGTCAAAGATGCATTTCCAGGGATTTGGAAGGACAACAAAAGACTAATTAAAGCTATAAATAGAATAATGTTCCAATGCTTAGGTGGTTAATCAGTGGAACATTGTACAGACATGTGAGAACGACCAGTTATGCATTGGAATAGTCAGTTCAGGATGAAGCTGTGGCCTGCATGGGTGATTTCAACAGCAGTTGAGCTAATATAAGGCAGGGATGAGAGTTTAATTTAGCTTAGAGATACAGCATGGAAACGGGCCCTTTGGCCAGTTACTATGCTGGCTATTCTAACAATTTCCACATCCAAAAAAAATGTTTAAATGATTAATTATTAATTATTTTCTACAAGCATATATAAGATTATCAATTTCTCTGATAAATATGTGCATTGACATGTTGAATTTATAGATATAGATAAAATTGTAAGCACATTGTTGATGGAACATACAAGGTTCAAACAGCACTGAGCTAAGGAATTATCTTTGGTGATAATCGATAACAGATAAAAGCTGAACATGTTTTTTATATCATTACTTTGTCAAGTATTTTAACAGGTGTTAACTTGATCTCTGTTAAAATAACATACGGAAGAAACCTGGCGTAATATGTTAGCTAAGGGACACGAAATTGCTGGAGAAACTCAGCGGGTGCAGCAGCATCTATGGAGCGAAGGAAATAGGCGACGTTTCGGGCCGAAACCCTTCTTCAGACTGATGGGGGGTGGGGGGGGGAGAAGGAAGGAAAAGGGGAGGAGGAGGAGCCCGAGGGCGGGCGGATGGGAGGGTGGGAGGAGACAGCTAGAGGGTTGAGGAAGGGGAGGAGATAGCAAGGACTAGCAAAATTGGGAGAATTCAATGTTAATGCCATCCGGACGCAAGGTCCCCAGACGGAATATGAGGTGCAGTTCCTCCAATTTCCGCTGTTGCTCACTCTGGCAATGGAGGAGACCCAGGACAGAGAGGTCGGATTGGGAATGGGAGGGGGAGTTGAAGTGCTGAGCCACCGGGAGGTCAGGTTGGTTATTGCGGACTGAGTGGAGGTGTTCGGCGAAACGATCGCCCAACCTCCGCTTAGTCTCGCCGATGTAAATCAGCTGACATCTAGAGCAGCGGATGCAGTAGATGAGGTTGGAGGAGATACAGGTGAACCTTTGTCGCACCTGGAACGACTTGGGTCCTTGAATGGAGTCGAGGGGGGAGGTGAAGGGACAGGTGTTGCATTTCTTGCGGTTGCAACGGAAAGTGCCCGGGGAGGGGGTGGTGCGGGAGGGAAGGGAAGAATTGATGAGGGAGTTGCGGAGGGAGCGGTCTTTGCGGAAGGCAGACATGGGGGGAGATGGGAAGATGTGGCGAGTGGTGGGGTCACGTTGGAGGTGGCGGAAATGGCGGAGGATTATGTGTTGTATTTGCCGGCTGGTGGGGTGAAAGGTGAGGACCAGAGGGACTCTGCCCTTGTTGCGAGTGCGGGGATGGGGAGAGAGAGCAGTGTTACGGGGTATGGATGAGACCCTGGTGTGAGCCTCATCTATGGTGGCGGAGGGGAATCCCCGTTCCCTGAAGAACGAGGACATTTCCGATGCCCTGGTATGGAATGTCTCATCCTGGGAACAGATGCAGCGTAGGCGGAGGAATTGGGAGTAGGGGATGGAGTCTTTACAGGAGGCAGGGTGGGAAGACGTGTAGTCCAGATAGCCATGTGAGTCAGTGGGTTTGTAATGTATGTCGGTCAGGAGTCTGTCCCCTGCGATGGAGATGGTGAGGTCAAGGAATGGTAGGGAAGTGTCGGAAATCGTCCAGGTGTATTGGAGTGCCGGATGGAAGTTGGTGGTGAAGTGGATGAAGTCAGTCAGTTGTGTGTAGGTGCAGGAGGTGGCCCCAAGGCAGTCGTCAATGTAACGGAGGTAGAGGTCGGGGATGGGGCCCTGGTACGTCTCGAACAAGGATTGTTCAACGTACCCGACAAAGAGGCAGGCGTAGCTGGGGCCCATGCGTGTGCCCATAGCTACGCCTTGTGTTTGGAGGAAATGGGAGGAGTCAAATGTAAAGTTGTTGAGGGTGAGGACCAACTCCGCTAAGCGGAGGAGAGTGTCAGTGGCTGGGTATAGGTTGTTCCTCTGGTCGAGAAAGAACCGGAGGGCTCCGAGGCCATCCTGGTGGGGGATGGAGGTGTAGAGTGACCGGACATCCATGGTGAAGATGAGGGGGTGAGGGCCCAGAGAGTGGAATGCATGGAGGCGGCGGAGAGTGTCTGAGGTGTCTAGAACATAGGTGGGGAGGGATTTGACCAAGGGGGATAGGATGGAGTCAAGGTATGTGGAGATGAGTTCGGTGGGGCACGAACACGCAGAGACAATGGGTCTGCCGGGAGAGCAGGGTTTGTGGATTTTGGGGAGAAGGTAAAAGGTAATATGGGGAGAAGGTAATATGTTAGCTGTTCATTCATTGATTCCACCAGCAGCAATCTCTAAATTGGTGACAATCTGGTGGTTAGATTGCCTATTTGTCAGGTGGAAAGTGGTTTTGTGGGGCCTTAGATAATCGGTGGGGTGGAAGACTGCAACCTTCACGTGGTCCGCCCTGTTTCGACGAATGCAATCAACCCGGTGTGCACAATCAAATAAGATCAAATAGAACAAGTTGTCCTACAACTTTAGGCTGTGCATGCCATACGCAAGAAGAAGAAGATGGTAATCGGTTCAAAGTTTAGTTTAGATATACAGTGCGGAAACAGGCCCGTCGACCCACCGAGCCCACGCCGACGAACGATCCCTGTACACTAGCACTATCCCGCACACGAGGGACATTTTACAATCTTTACCAAAGTCTATCAACTAATAAAGAAGAGTAAAGAAAATAATAAAGAAGATAGATTGGGCCATACAGGCTGAAAGATTACGAGCTAGTCCCTCTCCAAGCACTTCATCCGTTGCACTGCAACTGGTCCCCGACTAATGTAAGGGTTACGTCTCACAGACCTTTGCATAAGACAGATGTTATGTGTCAGAAACAGAAGTGCTCCTGTGCACATGTAAATGTGTGCATCAACAGAGGTTCTGCTTTAAAACCCCGAGCTCCAGCTTCTACCACTTACCTCAAAATAAAGAGGAAGTTACTGAGGCCGATAAACCTACCTTCACATAAGAAACTGGAGAATTTGGATATCAGGAAGAAGATACAGGAGCCTGAAAACTGTAACGTTCAGGTTAAGGAACAGCTTCTTTCCTACAACCAGGCTATTAAACATTAAACCTCCAGATAAGCTGAACTACATAGACTTGGGGGCATTGGTTTTGTCTTTTTGCACTATTATTGTTTGATTTTATGTATACACACTGACAATTTTCTCATTATATTGTTTACAGAGTACTATGTTTACATAATTTTCTGTTGTGCTGCTGCAAATAAAAACGTCATTGTTCTATCTGGGACATATGACAATAAAATACTCTTGACTCTCTAAAACCCATGCAGTCACAGGGACAGTGTGCACACTCTACGCATACAACACTGGAAGTCAGGAATGAACCCAGGTCACTAGATTTGGTGTGACAACAGCTCTATTAGCTGCCGTCTTGCTACTCCAAGCTTAGTTATTCTTTCTCTCTTAATGTACTTCTAAAACATTTTAACATTTTATTTAGAATCAAGGAACTGCCGATGTTGGTTCATACCAAAGATGGACATAAAGTGCTGGAGTAACTCGGCGGGTCAAACAGCATCTCTGGAGAAAAAGGATGGGTGATGGGTCAGGACCCTTCTTCAGACACAGGCACACAGACTTAAACAAGCACACAAAAACATAATTTATACATAAATCACAGAATTCTGCAAGACCAATAATAAAAGACTACAAAAAACAAGTCTACTTGATAAACGTAGCACTCTTTATCTGGGGAAATGGCCAGAGGAACAGCACCTCATTTTGCTTACATCTCAGGAGTATGAATATTGATTTCTCTAACTTCAAGTAACCCCTTTCATTTGCTCTCTCTCCCCCCCTCCACCCAAATCACACCAGCTTTTCGTTATCACCCAGCAAACAGCTAACAATGGCCTGTTACCTTTATCATTGTTACTTTTTTGCATTGCTTTCATTTGTTCTATATCTCTCTACATCATCGTCTATATCTTGTTTCTCTTTCCTGTGACTTTCATTCTGAAGAAGGGTCTCGGTCCCAAACATCACTCATTCCTTCTCTCCCGAGATGCTGCCTGTCCCGCTGAGTTACTCCAGCATTTTGTGTCTATCCTTGTATCTACAGAAATATATAATACTTTGGAAACATAATCATTGTTGTTATGTAGGAAACACAACAAACAGAAAATGTTGAAAGCTGATAAAGTACCCCAGAAATAGCAATGACTAATGACCAGATAACTTGTTCAATTGCAGATGACTGAAGGATAAGCAATCTATGATGAACTTGGACAGACTCCAATCCACCCATTTAAATAGAGCCTTTGCCCCTTTTACATCTGCCTAAGACAGCAGAGCAGGCCTTGGTAAACAAAAAGTTAGAAATGGGAAACGGCAACTTAATCGGCCTTGAACCCATCCCCTTTTGGTTTTAACAGAGGCAGAATATTGCTACCAAACTATGCACTGTAGTTGGGCCGACTCTTAAAGCCTTTTCATAGTCATAGACACTTTAGCACAAATAGTCCATGCTGACCAAGAAGTCTACTTGAGTTAGTCCCATTTGCCTGCATTTGTCCTCACAAACCTTTCCTATACCTGTCCAACTGTCTTTTAAATATTGTAAAGGTACCTGCCTCTAAAGCTTCATCTATCACCTTGTTCCATATACCCATCACCCTCTGTGTGGTAAAAGCCCCTTGTCTCCTTTTTAAATCTGTCCCCTCTTACCTTTAATCTATGCCTTTAAGTATTAAATTCCCCCATTCTGGGGGAAAAAGACTGTGACCATTAATTCACCTTCTGTACGTCCCTTGTGATTTTATAAACCTCTATAAGGTCGCTCTTCAGCCTCCTATAAAACAGCCGCAGCCTCTGCAGCCTCGTTTTATAACTCAAGCCCTCAACAACTGGTAACATCCTTCTAAGTCTTTTTTTGCACTTTGCTACTGCTCAGCGACCAAAACTGCACACAGTACTCCAAATATGGATGTGAGGTTATCCACTTTGGTGGCAAAAACAGGAAAGTTGACTATTATCTGAATGGTAGCCGATTAGGAAAGGGGGAGATGCAACGAGACCTGGGTGTCATGGTACACCAGTCATTAAAAGTAGGCATGCAGGTGCAGCTGGCAGTGAAGAAGGCGAATGGTATGTTAGCATTCATAGCAAAAGGATTTGAGTATAGGAGCAGGGAGGTTCTACTGCAGTTGTACAGGGTCTTGGTGAGACCACACCTGGAGTATTGCGTACAGTTTTGGTCTCCTAATCTGAGGAAAGACATTCTTGCCATAGAGGGAGTACAGAGAAGGTTCACCAGACTGATTCCTGGGATGTCAGGACTTTCATATGAAGAAAGACTGGATAGACTCGGTTTGTACTCGCTAGAATTTAGAAGATTGAGTGGGGGTCTTATAGAAACGCACAAAATTCTTAAGGGGTTGGACAGGCTAGATGCAGGAAGATTGTTTCCGATGTTGGGGAAGTCCAGAACAAGGGGTCACAGTTTAAGGATAAGGGGGAAATCTTTTAGGACCGAGATGAGGAAAACATTTTTCACACAGAGAGTGGTGAATCTCTGGAATTCTCTGCCACAGAAGGTAGTTGAGGCCAGTTCATTGGCTATATTTAAGAGGGAGTTAGATGTGGCCCTTGTGGCTAAAGGGATCAGGGGGTATGGAGAGAAGGCAGGTACAGGATACTGAGTTGGATGATCAGCCATGATCATATTGAATGGCGGTGCAGGCTCGAAGGGCCGAATGGCCTACTCCTGCACCTATTTTCTATGTTTCTAAATGTGGTCTTGCCAATAACTTGGGCAGTTCTATGAAGTCCCAACTCCTGTAGACAATCCCTGACTGATTAGGCTCACTTAAATAAGCTCATTTTAAATAAACGCACAAGATTAGAAACCCTCGCCTTCTGCTACCTCCACTCTGTCTAATGATAATGCTAATATCTCCACCAGAGCTTCTGCAATTTCTTCCCAAGCTTCATACAATGTCCGAGGAAACACTTGATCAGGCCCTAGGATTTATCCACCTTAATATGCCTTAAGATTTCCAGCACGTCCTGTTGTAATGTGGATATGTTCCTATTTTAGTAGGTCCTTTGCCTTCTTGTAACATCGCTTCTATTTTTAACACTTGTTAGTCGGTTTCCCAAGTGTTTGTGGGTCTGAAAGATCAAAATGTATTCTTGTAAATCATAGAATTATTCACACTCATTTACTTACAGAAATCTTTCTGCTGCTCCATACACCACCACCAACCCCACAACTCCTTTTAGGAAATTTGAAAAACCATACCGATGGCACATTTGTATATAATTCCTCTGTGTCTCACCATATCTGCTCTTTTGTGTATTTCTATATTTTTTTTAATAGTTTGACGGTATTTAGTTAAATTTGCAGAAAACCTGTACTGTGCTTATCTGTCCAGAGGCATTTCATAGTGTGCTACATCAAAGTCTTTATGGAAAATAAAGCTCATGGTGTAGGAGGTAACATATTAGCTGAATAGAAGATCAGATGACTAACTGGAAAAGGTGAAGAGGCATAAATGGACCTTTCTTTCTGTTCAGTTTCATTTAGAGATACAACGCAGGCTCTTTGGCCCACCAAGTCCACGCCGACCATTGGTTCCCACACACACTGGGGACAATTCACAATTATACTAAGCCAATTAACCTACAAACGTCATTGGAGTATGGGAGGCATCCGGAGATCCCAGAGAAAATGCACGCATGTCATGGGGAGAATGTACAAACTCCGTACAGACAGCACCCGTAGTCAGGATCTAACACTGGTCTTTGGCGCTGTAAGGCAGGAACTCAATGTCTCAATCTAAAAACGTTGACGGTCCATTTCGCTCCATGGATGCTTCATGACCCCCTGAGTACCTCCAGCAGTTTGGTTTTTTTTGCAGACTATTATCCTCTTTTGTTAAGGGAATTGATTAAAAAGGTAGGAATGCTTTGCTTCAGATATGTCGGGCATTGGTGAGACCATATTTGGAGTACTGCAACACTATTGTTCTCCTTGTTTAAGGAAGGATACTAATGATTTTTTTCTGCTGTTCAGAGGTTTACCAGACTGACATCTGTAGTTTACAAGACAGAGAGGAGGACGAACCTTTGCTGGCACTAGGCCTGTGCTCACAGTAGTTTAGAAGGATGAGGGGAGACCACATTGAAACTTGCCATAATAATGACAGGCCTGAGAGGGTGTTTCCACCAGTGGGATCGTCTACGAGGGCACAGCCTCAGAATTAGAGGACGTACGATTAGATAGGAGATGAGGAGGAATTTCTTTAGTCAGAGGGTGGTGAATCTGCAGAATTAATTGTCACAGAAGGCTGTGAAGGCCAGGTCTGTCGCTGTTTTTAAAGTGGGGATTGACAGATTCCTGATTAGCAAGGGTGTCAAAGGTTATGGTGAGAAGGCAGGAGCATGGGGTTGAGAGGGAAAGATTGAATGGTGGAGGAGACTCGATGGGCTGAATGACGTAATTCTGCTCCAGTGATTTATGAACTTTATGAAGTTATGAGACTTGACTGAAAGATACGTGATCCTGAGGACATTTGACACGGTGAAGATATTTCCTCTTGTGGTTAGATTCTACATCTTGGGGTCACTGGGAGGAAGTAATCAGCGAAAAGGCAGGGATACGTGGACGTTATTCCTCCCCCAACAAACAGGATGCTGATTACTATTGAAAGTCGTGGTGAACTGTGACTTCATATCTGTGCGGTTCCACCACATGGTGTTTCCCTTGGGTATCGGCTTAGTTTAGTTTAGAGATGCAGCATGGAAACAGGCCCTTCGGCGCAACAAATCCGAGCCAACCAGGGATTCCCGTTCACTAGCACTATCCTACACACTAGGAACAATTTACAATTTTGACTGAAGCCAATTAACCTGTAAACCTGTACATCTTTGGAGTGTGGAAGAAAACCGGAGCACCGGGAAAAAACACACATGTTCACAGGGAGAACGTTCAAGGTCGAGGCCAGTTCATTGGCTATATTTAAGAGGGAGTTAGATGTGGCCCTTGTGGCTAAGGGGATCAGAGGGTATGGAGAGAAGGCAGGTACGGGATACTGAGTTGGATGATCAGCCATGATCATATTGAATGGCGGTGCAGGCTCGAAGGGCCGAATGGCCTACTCCTGCACCTAATTTCTATGTTTCTATGTTTCTAAACTGCATACAGACAATACCCGTAGTCAGGATCGAACTTGGGTCTCTGGTGCTGCAAGGCAGCAACTCCATCGCTGCGCCACTGCGCTGGCCCAGGCTATTAGCAAAGGAATATCATCATCATAATCATAATCATACTTTATTAGCCAAGTACGTTTTGCAACGTACGAGGAATTTGATTTGCCATACAGTTTTGCTAATAAAAAGCAACAAGACACACAAAATACATTTTAACATAAACATCCCCCACAGTGACTCCTCCACATTCCTCACTGTGATGGAAGGCGGGAAAAAAGTTCAAAACTTCTCTTTGTTCTCCCACGGTCGGGGGGCCTCGAGCCATCCGTTGTCAGGGTGATCTTGGCTGCCGTAGCAGGCGATCGGGCCCTCCACGTCGGGGTGATCAAGCTCCCGCAACGGGGGGGATCTCAGCTACCTGCGCCGGGCGATCAAACCCCGGGAGGGGCTGGTCAAACCATCTGCGACTTTGGAGCTTCCTGACATCAGTCTCTACCCAAGACTGCGAGCTCCTCGATATCGGAATCCGCAGGCCGTGGTTGGAGCACGATCCCAGGCAAGGGGTCGCAGGCTCCGATGGTAAGTCCACGGCCCTGCGGTGGGGCTCAAAGTCAGTCTCGAGCAAGGCTGCCAGCTCCATGATGTTAGGCCGCAGAGTGACTGGAGATACGATCCGGAAAACAATCGCGTCTCCGGCAAGGTAAGAGATTGAAAAAAAGTTTTCCCCGACCCCCTCCCCCATCCCCCACATAAAATAAACCAGAGAACATGAACACAAACTTTTTAAAACACACTAAAAATAACAAAAAAGACAAAAAGACAGACAGACAGGTGAGGCTGCCATCGCTGACAGCGCCACCCGGTGGAATATCAGTTAGTGTTTTCGTGAGTAAGGTGTTCTGTTCCATTTAGCGTTTATTTCTGGAGAAAAGGCAATGCCACAGGGACTCTGCAGGGTCACCACAGAGAGTTGCATTTACTGTTGGCAGGTTATGTTTCAGTCTGAAGAAGGATCCAGACCCGAAACCTCACTTGTCCATCCCCTCCAAAGATGCAGTGTGACCCGCTGAGTTCCTCCAGCACTTTGTGTTTTGTTTGTGTTCAAACAATCTGAGTTGGCAGTACCTCAAGTACACAAATTAATGAGCATGACATTATCCGAGCAAAGGTAGACAAAAATGCTGGAGAAACTCAGCGGGTGACTCAGCATCTTATATATACGGAAGGAAAATTGCAGTCCGGGCTGGGTCCGAACTGGGAGGTAGGGAACTGGAGCTGGAAACCATGAGGTACAAGATGGCAAGTCCCAAGAAAGCAAACGTGGCTGTGGTACCGGGTCTGGGTTAGGACGTGGTCGTAGAGCTGGAAGGAAGGGGGAATCCCAGAGGGGGATGAATATTTAAAAACAGAAAACCAATTGGCAGAGACTAAGAGAGCACTAACTAGCCAGGTAATGGGCAATCCTGTTAACATGGATTGTCCTTCAGAGGTCGATATTTTAGAACAATTTTATGAATCTCAATTTATTTTAAGCAATTACCAAGCAGATATTGCTAAGTTTAGCCTCTGTTTAACTCAGGCCAATAAAGAGGATTGATAACACCATGTAATGCTGCCAAGATTGCACTCGTGTTATGAAGCTGGCATCGATGATTTAGAATTGGAGGTCATGAAAATCGAATTAGATATTTTAGTGCAGCTTTATTTTTTAGAAGAGAAGACACCGATTGCTGGAGTAACTTGGTGGGTTAAGCAGGAACTCTGAAGAACATGGAGGTCTGAAGAAGGGTTTCGGCCCGAAACGTCGCCTATTTCCTTCGCTCCATAGATGTTGCTGCACCCGCTGAGTTTCCCCAGCAATTTTGTGTACCTATGGATAGATGACGTTTCGATTCGGAAACCCTTTTTTCAGACTGATTGTGGTGGGGGGAGGGGGGAAGAAGGCTCGAAAAAAAGGAGGGGCAGGACAAAGCCTGACTAATGATAAGTTGTGAGATACAAGTGTGTGGGGTGGGGGGGGAGGTTACAGGCTGATGTTTGGACAAAGGCTAGAGATGGAGAGACAACATATGTAAAATAAGGATTGACGGGTTGCAAATTGTGAAGTCAGAAGAAGGAATATAGGTGGAAAGGGAGGGGGAAATTCAAATTTTACTAATACAATATTGTTCCTAATGAATACATACCCAGTTAAAAGTCTTACAGTAAATAACTTTACTGTAAGGACTCCGCAAGGACTTTGTTCCATTCCCACAGTTCCTCCGTCCCTATTGCTTTTGTCCTGATGAGATATTACACACGGGTGCCCCTGAAACATCTTCCTTCTTCTTTAACCGTGTCTTCCTTTCCACCAGTTGCCTTTTTGAGCTTGCAAAAAACATACACCGAGAAATCAATGAATATGCTCACCTGGATGCTGTCCTTGCACAGCAGTTTGATATTGTTCAGCTATCATTTTCTGGCTTCCTTGCAGGTGCAAGGGGACATGGATTTAATTTGAGCTTCCCTGGTGTCAAGAATTTTAAAGATTTTTCCCTCCAACGTATCCAGGGCTGCATTAATTGGAACAATAGTAATATTACGATATATTTATGGACACTTGATACATTACTTTCTTCTCTGAAGATAGACTCAAAAAGCTGGAGTAACTCAGCGGGACAGGCAGCATCTTTGGAGAGAAGGAATGGGTGACGTTTCGGGTCGATACCCTTCATCAGACTGGTACATAAAAATGCTGGAGAAACTCAGCGGGTGCAGCAGCATCTATGGAGCGAAGGAAATAGGTAACGTTTCGGGCCGAAACCCTTCTTCAGACCCCCCCTTCATCAGACTTCCTTCTCTGTTTTATCACGTGAATTTTAATCTTAAAAATTAAAATGATGATGTTTTGAATTTTTGCAGTCATTGTGATTTTTCATTTTTATTGTTTCACATTGGGTAATAAAGGTATTTGTATTTTTTTCTCAACGCATCAAATGGCAGCATCAAAACTGATGATTGGTTCAAGCCCCTCCCTATCAGGCAAGAGGAACAGAAGTGTGAAAATGCACGCCACCAGATTCAGGGATAGTTTCTTCCCAGCTGTTATCAGGCAACTGAACCGTCCTATCACCAACTAGAGAGCGGTCCTGACTTCCTATCTACCCCTTTGGAGGCTTTTGAACTGTATTTAATTGGACTTTATTTTGCACTAAACATTATTCCCTTTATCCTGTATCTGTACACTGTGGACACCTTGATTGTAATCATGTATAGATTTTTCACTGACTGGAGAGCACGCAACAAAAAGCTTTTCACTGTACCTTTGTACGCATGACAATAATAAACTCAGATAAACAAACCCTCATCTTGGTTGTCTCAGCTCTCTACACTAGAGCTTATGCCTCAAGATTTGATTCTGATGCAAGATCTGCGTGAAGGACCTGTAGAGAAACTACTTAAAAACCTGAACTAGTGTTGTGTTCATATAGAACATAGAATGGTACAGTACAGGAACGGGCCCTTTGGCCCACAATGTTCGTGCCAAACATGACGCCAAGTTAAACTGATCTTATCTGCCTGTACGTGATCCATATCCCTCTATTCCTTGCACTTCCATGTGCCTATCTAAAAGCCTCTTAAATGCCACTGTTGTATCTGCCTCCACCATCTCCCCTGGCATTGCATTCCAGGGCCCCACCACTCTGTGTGAAAAACCTGCGACACACATCTTCATTAAACATTCCCCCTCTCACCTTATAACCAAAGCTTATAACTATGCCCTCTAGTGTTGGGCATTTCCACCTCTGGAGAAAGGTTCTGACTTACTATCTATGCCTATCTATCTCTTATAATTATATATACCTATTCAATCTCCCCTGAACCTCTGACGTTCTAGTTTACAAAGTTTAAACAATCTTAGTTTACCAAGATCTGATTGAATTGTGAAGCAGACTTGAAGGGCCTACTGTTGTATCTGCTCAACACCTCCCTGTGTGCCTGGGTCCTGGACTTTCTCACCGCCAGGCCCCAGGTAGTCAAGATGGGAGGGAATACATCGAAGTCCCTCACCCTGAGCACAGGATCGCCCCAGGGTTGCGTCCTCAACCCCCTATTGTACTCCCTGTACACACATGACTGTGTGGCTAGGTTCAGCTCCAACTCATTAATTAAGTTTGCTGATGACACTGTGGTGGTGGGCCTGATCTCAGACAACGACGAGAAGGCCTACCGGGAGGAGGTGGCTGGTCTAGCACTCTGGTGCCAGGATAACAGCCTCCTCTTGAACATCAAAAAAACGAAGGAGCTGATCATGGACTTTAGGAGGGCACATCATCTGAGGACGTACACTCCATTGAGGATAAATGGGGATCCTGTGGATAGGGTGAACTGTTTTAAATATCTGGGAGTCCACATCTCCGAAGATATGACATGGGCATCACACGCCTCAGCACTCGTGAGTAAGGCAAGGTAGCGCCTTTACCACCTCAGGCAATTGAGGAAATTCAGAGTGTCTCCGAGGATCCTCCAGTGCTTCTACGCAGCGGCGGTGGAAAGCATCTTGTCCGGGAACATTACCATCTGGTTTGGGAATTGCTCTGCCAAGGACAAGAAGGCTCTGCAGAGAGTAGTGCGTTCGGCCGAACGCACTATGGGAACTTCACTTGCCCCCCTGCAGGAATTATACATCAGGAGGTGCAACTCCAGAGCCAACAATATCATGAGAGACCCCTTCCACCCCTGCAACGGACTGTTCCAGCTGCTACGGTCAGGCAAACGCCTCCGTTGCCATGCGGTGAGGACGGAGAGGTTGAGAAGGAGTTTCTTCCCAGAGGCCAATCGGACTGTAAACGCCTATCTCACCAGGGACTAACTCTACTGAACGTTTTTCCTTCCATTATTTATTATGTAAAAGAATATGTGTGTTATGATTGTGTTTATAGTTTGTTTGGTTGTTTGGTTGTTTGTCTTTTGCACAAAAGTCCGCGAGCATTGCACTGCACATCTCGTATGTGTATGTGACAAATAAACTTGACTTGACTTGACTCCTGTAAAATACACATCAATTTTGAACTACAAGTGTTAAAGTTGTTTAAGTAGTCTGGGTGGGTTTACAAGCCAGTCTTGCTCAGACAGAGGAATGTGTAAGGAAATAATAATGTTATGGTTCATGCTCTCACTGAAGTGGACGTTCGACTATTCTGCTCTCTCATTTATTGCCACAAATTTAATATTTCTTATTTACAATTTGGACCAAGTACTCGATCTTAAAATCTAAAATCCATCATATTTATTAGGATTAATGTTTTCAATTTTGGAAAGAATGTAGGAAACATTAAAAATGCATTAGAGGTGCAATAGAGGTCAGGAAATGGGGAGAAAGTGGGGAAAGGGGGAGAGGGTGGCACAGTCACCCAACTCCAAGAGCTAATGCCTCACACTTGCAGTGACCCGGGTTCGATCTTGACATCTGGTGCTGTCTGTGAGTTTATACGTTCTCCATCTGCATGCGTGTGACCTTGTTTCCTCCTACATCCTAAATATGTTAAACTGCCCTTCGTCTGTAGATGAGTGGTCGAATCTAGGCGAGAATTGATGTGAACCTGGAGAGAATAAAGTGGGTCAGTGTATAAAGACTCAACAGCCAAAGGTCTGTAGCCTCCTTTTGCTCTGGTATTTTATTTCATTCTTCACGTGTTTAAATTATGTTTTATTATTAATTGTCTACTGTATATCGTGTTGTTACTTGCGAGCAAAGCACCAAGGCAAATTCCTTGTATGTATACATACTTACCTAATAAAATGTATTCAATTCAATTTAATTTAATATGAGGGCTTGATAGTTGATGTGGACTCAATGGGCTGCATCTCTCTTTAACTACTAACACTAAACAGACTCCAGTTGGTAATTTAAACATTCTTGTTGGTTATATTACGTAGGCTAATCCTTTCTATGGTATCTTACATGCACATTGCTTGATTACATTTCCAAATCTAATTATCGCTGCTCCTTCTTCTTCTTGCGTATGGCATGCACAGCCTAAAGTTGTAAGACAACTTGTTCTGTTTGATCTTCTGTTTGTGCACGCCAGGTTGATTGCATTGAAACAGGGTGGACCACGTGAAGGTTGCAATCTCCCACCCCATTATCGCTGCTGTGTAACCATTATATGACTTACATCTGCAGACAGATAGAAAGTCGTGTTCCTCTTACATGTCAAACAGAGAACAGCTTCCCATTTTCCATTTATATCTTTACAGTTAAGTATAGCCTTTCGTGTGTGTCAGTATATTTTACACCTCATCATGGTATTCAGTGCTTGCTGGCAAGAATACGTTTATAGCGTTTCTGATTTCTACGGGTATCATTTCAAAAATGTATTGACTTTATTCCTCCAGAGCAAACCTTCAGTGCTTTGCACCCAGCTGGTTCTCTAGGGTTTGTCCAAGATGAAGTTACTATTACTTGCACACAGACTCAGCAGAAATTCCTGGCTTAAGTGTCAGAAGTGACTCAGCTGGCAGCAATCCTCCCTCTAGTTCAGAAGGTCAAGAAAAGTCTGTCTCACTTCAAAAATGTTTGGAAGAGTTCCATTAATACTTGAAGAGGAGCGGGAGTTCTCCTTGCCATAAACAAAGGTAAACCTTCAGATAACATCCAAATTGAATCATTTGAACACGTGCTGTCTGTGGGAGCTTGTATTGCACAAAATGATGGCCGTGTTTCTTAAAAGTAAAAGTAGTAAGTAGAGGTGACACAGCGGTAGAGTTGCTGCCTTCCAGCACCAGAGACCTGGGTTTGATCCTGACTACGGGTGCTGTCTGCATGGAGTTCGTACATTCTCCCTGTGACTGCGTGGGTTTCTTCAGGTGTTCCCACACTCCATAGATATGCAGATTTGTATGTTTATTGGCTTTGGTTAGTAAAATTGTTGCTAGTGTGTATAGGTTAATGTATGGGGTGATCGCTGGTCGGTGTGGACTTGGTAGGCCAAAGAGCCTGTTTCTGCGCAGTATGTCTAAAGTAAAGTCTAAAACAGAGCTATATCAAAAGATACATCTGAAGAAGGGTCCCGAACTGAAATGTCACATATCCATGTTCTTTAGAAATGCTGCCTGACCTGCTGAGCCACTCCAGCACTTCGTGATTTTTTTAATCAAAAGACATTGCTGGCTCAAAGGGCCGAATGGCCTACTCATGCACCTATTGTCTTTTATCCATTGGTGTGAAACATTCCGAATGGTTCACAATCTGGTATCAGAACCGGGTCTTCCCGCAATCAATTTTTCTTCTCAATCCAATCTACCTGCCCCGTCCCATCCCATGCATCCTCCTTCCACATTCCATCATTAGCCAATCCACAGTGATTCACGGCTTTCCCCGGGCGCTCCGGTTTCCTCCCACACTCCCAAGGATGTACAAGATTGTAGCCTAATTGGCTTCGGTAAAATTATACCTCATGCCCCTCGTGTGTATAGGATAGTGTTAATGTAAGGGAATCGCTGGTTGGCGCAGATTCGGTGGGCCGAAGGGCCTGTTTCTGTGCTGAATAGATAAACTAAACTAAATGAGGTGCTACCTCAAAAAGGTGCAATTATCATCAAGGATCCTCACCCTCTGGGCTACGACCTCTTCTCGCTGCTACCATCAGGTACAGAAACTCAAAATCACACACCACCAGGATTATGGATTTAAGATTTAACATGTTTTATGAATAATATAAAATCTTATGTCCATGGACAATCTTTTCCACTATACGAGTTTATATTTTCAGATTTATATTTGAGTGAAAGGAGGTTGTGATTGGATTGTAAAAATAAAAAATAATGTTTGTACTGCACATGACATACACTGTTAGTAAATGCAGAAAAATACAAATGTAATGGATTCTCATTGCAATAATAACAAACTTGAACAATAAACGATGAACTCCCACTGTATTAATAATGAGTTCACATGATAAAAGAGATGGATCTCAAAATAAAATTGTTTGATTCCTAGCAAAAGCAGAGGATTCTCACTGTAAAAAATCTTGGATTCCCACTATAAATATAATAGGCTTTCACAATAGAAGTGTTGGATTGCTACAGTAAAACTCAAGATTCCTTCAGGAAAAGTATTGAATTCAACAATGTATGACGGAATCCCTTCCATTGTAGAAATAAAATCTCACCCAATATTGTTATGATGGACAGTCATCATGAGGATGAAGATTTCATCTGGTGAAAACAGCAGTTACAACACTCAAAATGATAGATCCTCAATCTATTTCTGATGGATTGTCATTAAAATCTTATCAACTCCGGCACTATAAAGCATTGGTCTCCCAGAGAATTACTGTGGGAACCAATCATTTTTACAATAAGAAATGTGAAATACACACATTCAGGGTCTTTTAAGAATGTCAACGTAGGATTGAGTAAACGTAGGATTGAGGAAAGTTTACAATTACTAATTTATTTGCAAGCCACTTAAGGCAAAGTTTGGTTTAGTTTATTGTTGTCGTATGTACCAAGGTACAATGAAAATCTTTTGTTGTGTGCTATCCAGTCAAAGAAAAGTTTATGACGATCATATCTACGTCCTCAGCATAGAGACGTAACCACAAAGAAGGTGTGCTTGTTCCTCCCCCTCAATAGAAGCTTAAAGACATTCGGCATATCACCAAATACCCTAACAAACCTCTTTGGATGCACTGTAGAGAGTATGCTGACTGGTTGCATCATGGCCTGGTAAATAATTTCAATGCAAAGCAACACTAGAAACTGTAGAGTGCTGGACTCAGTCCGGTCAATCATAGGCACAGTTCTCCCCACCATTAAAAGCATCTGCTTGATGCAGTTGTTACCATCGGGCAGTAGAAGCAGAAACCTGAGGCACCGGGGACACCATCAGGTTCAAAAACAGCTACAGGTCCACCAGCAATTTTCAGGCAACTGCTGGTCCAGTACCTTCTTTGATCCTGACGAAATTAAAAATTAGGAGAGCGCACTTTAAATCCCCCCCCCCCCCCCCCCCCGGAGGTCCCCCCAAAAATGTGGTGCCGAGGCCACAAAGGGTGAGACGGCCGATCTTGACCTCATCGGGACTTCCTTGCCAATCCTTGGAGGGTCGGATTTGCCCCCGGCATCCAGGGCTCTGGAACTCCAGCTTGGCTGAAACCGGCAGATCCGTTCCCATAGCTGACTTCTGCAGCTAACTTTCAATCTCAGCACCTCAGCAGCCCAGGCAGACCATCCTCGTACCGTTGGACTCCTTGTAGAGGCCATGACCTGTTTGTCCAGCAAAATGGAAAATCCAGAAAGGCTCTGGAACAAAGAATGCTAGAAAATCGGTGGTGGACCTGGACTTTCTTACAACCAACAGGTTCTTGAACCAATCTCCACAACCATAGACCTACCCTGACAACATACTGATGTCTTGTTGTTTGCAGTCTTTTTCTTTTCACTTGTAGAAATTACGTATAATTTATATATGATTTATGTATAATTGATATTTTCATATGTTGTCAGAGTCTATGTGCTTGTGAAGATGTGCAAGCAAGACTTTTCAGCATACTTGCGCATATAATAACAAACTCGACGTGAGTTGACAAATTTATTTTCAAGCCACCACACCATATTTTAATAAAATGTTCAAATCCGGTACTTTTTCTAAAGGAATCAATTACTTTTATTGATCGAATGAGTTACTTTCAACCTAAGAATTTCTCATTTTTACTAAGGGTGTTTATCACTACTACTGCAAGAATGCATTATCTTCACTGATGTGAGAATCGTTTGCTGTCAGAGTAAATGGATATATGGTGTCTAGAATTTGAAAAAAAAAATGCCTGCTGATACTTATGTCTCAATGTTACCGAAGAATATATATTTTCCTTTAGTTTAGAGATACAGTGCGAAAGCAGGCTCTTTGCCCCACCGTGTCCGACCCCCCCTAACATTAACACTATTCTACACACACTAGGGTTACGGTTAACCCCTTTTTTTCCTTTTTCAACCAGTAATAGCGATGAGTTGCTGAAGTGGAAGGTGATGGATTTCCATGGTGAAATAGATCGATCCACACAATAAAACAGATGGATTGCCATGGTACATGTGATGCTCCCTCAAAGTAAAATTGATGGATTCCCACTGTAGAAGTTACAAATTAAACAAGCAAAACTAATGAATTTCTGCAGAATTAGTGACGGACTGTTGCAATAAAAGTGATGGATTCAACACTGGAAAATGCTGGCCAGTCACGTTGTTGGTAATCAACTCATGGTAAAGCTGCAATTCTCTCAGTAAAGTGAACAGATCCAACTAATAAAAGTGATGGATCCCCAAGGTTAGAGGTAATGAATCCTCACAGAAACGTGTAGGAAGGAACTGCAGATGCTGGTCCACACAAAATGCTGGAATAACACAACGGGTCAAGCATCTCTGGTGAAAAGGAATGGGTGACGTTTCAGGTCGAGACCTTCTTCAGACTCTGAAGATAGGCCTCGACCCAAAACGTCACCCATTCCTCATCATACAGCAAGTGGTGGATTCCCAGATTCCAGTGTTTTACATTGGGGGTCACTTGAAGATCCTTGATTAGTAAGGGCATCAAAGATTATGGGGAGAAGGAAGGAGAATGGGGTTGAGAGGGAAAAATAAATCAGTCATGATCTAATGGCAGAGCAGACTCAAAGGGCTAAATGGCCTAATTCTGCTCGTATGTCTTATGGCCTTTTTGCAAATTTGCACTTGTAACCTTTTCCATAAGTCTCTCTCTAATTCCAGCTATTTACAATATATATTAATGATTTGGATGAAGGGATTAAAAGTAACATTAGCAAATTTGCCGATGACACAAAGCTGGGTGGCAGTGTGAACTGTGAGGAGGATGCTATGAGGATGCACAGGGTGCCTTGGACAGGTTGGGTGAATGGGCAGATGCAGTTTAATCTGCATAAATGTGAGGTTATCCACTTTGGTGGCAAAAAACATGAAAGCAGATTATTATCCAAATGGTGTCAAGTTGGGAAAAGGGGAAGTACAACGTGATCTGGGGGTCCTTCTTCATTAGTCACTGAAAGTAAGCATGCAGGTACAGCAGGCAATGAAGAAAGCGAATGGCATGTTTGCTTTCATAACGGGGAGTTGAGTATAGGAGCAAAGAGGTCCTCCTGTACAGGGCCCCAGTGAGACCACATCTGGAGTATTGTGTGCAGTTTTGGTCTCCAAACCCGAGGAAGGACATTCTTGCTATTGAGGTAGTGCAGCGTAGGTTCACGAGGTTAATTCCCGGGATGGCGGGACTGTCATATGTTGATAGATCGGAGCCGCTGGGCTTGTATACTCTGGAATTTAGGATGAGAGGGTATCTTATTGAAACATATAAGATTATTAAGGGTTTGGACACGCTAGGCAGGAAACGTGTTTGCAATGTTGGGGGAGTCCAGAACCAGGGGCCATAGTTTAAGAATAAGTGGTAAGCCATTTAGAACGGAGATGCGGAAAAACGTTTTCACACAGAGAGTTGTGAGTGTGTGGAATTCTCTGCCTCAGAGGGCGGTGGAGGCTGGTTCTCTGGATTCTTTCAAGAGCGAGTTAGATAGAGCTCTGAGGGATAGTGGAGTTAAGGGATATGGAGAAAAGGCAGGAATAGGATATTGATTGTGGATGATCAGCCATGATAACATTGAATGGCGGTGCTGGCTCGAAGGGCCGAATGGCCTTCTCCTGCACCTATTGTCTATTGATGTTGTTGAAATAGCTACAAGGTTTTTTTTTTGAGTTTCCCAAATGATTAGCTCTCCTAGTAAAACAATTGTCCATAATGGTCCATGAATGTGTGGATCTGCCACAGAATTAAGTAAAGTTGGGGTCCGGGTGAGCAAGGCCCGGACCTGTGTGAATCCCTGGTTGGAACATTATGGACTCTACCCTTCCTGAGGTCATTGCTAGCTCTAATTTGTTCTGGCCTTTTCTCACTTCCAGCTCCCCTCCCCAACCTCTATCTTTAAGTCTGAAGAAGGGTTCCGACCCAAAACATCAGCTATTTCTTTTCTCCAGAGATGCTGCCTTACCCGTTGAGTTACTCCAGCATTTTGTGTCCGTCTCTAAGCGACAGTGGGTTATTGGATTTATCCTCAACTGAGTCGTTACACATTACAGTGAACAGGAAATCCACTACAGACAATTAATGGTTCATTTAATTTATTTATGATCACACATAGAGATACAGTGAAATGCTTATTCGGCACGATATCTATTCAAATCATACTATACACGAGTACAATAGAAGAAAGAGACAAAGTGTTAGTTGACTCAGAGTGTCAGGCAGCATCTCTCGAGAACATGGATAGATATTTTGGGTCGAAACTCTTCCTAAACAGGAAGATCCCCTTGCTTACAAATATCTACATTCCCCTTGATCTTCTTTCACTTTGATGCCTCGGTTTCACACCATACCCTTCCATATCTTTGTGTTTCCCTCTCCCGACTCTCAGTCTGAAGAAGGGTCTCGACCCAAAATGTCACCCATTCCTTCTATCCAGAGATGCTGCCTGTTCCGCTGAGTTACTCCAGCATTTTGTGTCTATCTTCGGTGTAAACCAGCATCTGCAGTTCCTTCCTACAGGTAATAGGTGAACACAGGTAAGGGGGGCCTTTTGATTGCCCGATGTAGGAGGAACCCAGATGCAACCACCTACCTGTCAATAACTCCCCTTCTGCCTGTGTTCACCTGTAAACTACCATGCTTTGTCCTGTCGCTCCTCCATTCTAGCTTTATGCCCCCTCCCCCTAACCCCTTACAATGCCTGAAGAAGGGTCCTGGCCTGAAACATCACCCACCTATGATCTTTAGAGATGCTGCCTGACCTGCTGAGCTACTCCAGCATTGTGCCTTTTCCCCCCATAGCTAACAAGTGCCTGCAGACACAAGAGACTGCAGATACAAACAAAAAGGCACAACGTGCTGTAGTATCTCTGGAGGACATGAACTGGCGCCATTTAGGGTCGGAACCCTCCTTCAGACAGGTGACCTTCTTTCAGGGGAACCTTTTTTCAGACAGGGCACCCTCCTTCAGACAAGAGCCCGCCAGCACATGAGAAGTGATCTCATTGAAACATACTGAATAGTGAGAGGCCTGGATGGAGTGAATGTGGAGAGGATGTTTCCATGAATGGGAGAGTTTAGGACCAGAGGGCACAGCCACAGAATTAAAGAACGTTCCTTTAGGAAGGCAATGAGGAGGAATTTCTTTAGTCAGAGGGTGGTGAAACTGTGGAACATTGCCACAGACAGCTGTGGAGACCAAGTCAATGGATATTTTTAAGGCAGAGAGAGATTCTTAAGATAGACACAAAATGTTGGAGTAAGTCAGCGAGACAGGTGCATCTCTAGAGAGAAGGAATGGGTGCTGTTTCAGGTGGAGACCCTTCTGCAGACTCAGGGGAGGGGGATATACTGAGATAAGGAAGTGTAAGGTGTGAGAACAAGACATCAAAGGGGGCAGAGATCAATGAAAATGTAGAATAGACCATTGTCAGCTAGGAGAAGGTAACAACAAAGCAAACAGATAAAATGTAAGAAGGGACAGTTAGACTGGTTGAGAAACTGCAAAGGGGGAGGGATGGAGAGAGAGGGAAACCAAGGGTGACTTGAAATTAGAGAAGTCAACATTCATACCGCTGGGGTGTAAGATCTGTTTCATTTGTTGTTACCTTCTCCGAGCTAACAACAATCTATTCTGCATTTTCCTTGACCTTCACCTCCTTTGATGTCTCGTTCTCACTTCTTTATCTATCTGTATCTCTCCCTCCCCTGACTCTGCAGGTCCTTCCTACAGATAGATTCTTGAGCCAGAAATAAAAACAGCTTTTTTTGCACGAGCAGTAGCTCTACTCAACAGCCAAAAGTCTGTAGCCTACTTTTGCTCTGGTATTTTATTTCATTCATCACATGTTTAAATTATAATGTTTTATTCTTAATTGTTTACTGCATATCGTGTGAGCAAAGCACCAAGGCAAATTCCTTGTATGTATACATACTTGGCTAATTAAATGTATTCAATTCAATTGATTATACGGGTGTCAGGGGTGATTGCGAGAAGGCAAGAGAATGGGGTTAGGAGGGAAAGATAGATGAATGAATGAATAAGTTTATTGGCCAAGTATTCACATACAAGGAATTTGCCTTGGTGCGCCACCAGCATGTGACAACATGACATACAGTTTAAGAAAGAACTGCAGATGCTGGAAAAATCGAAGGTAGACAAAAATGCTGGAGAAACTCAGCGGGTGAGGCAGCATCTATGGAGCAAAGGATTAGGTGACGGGTTTCGACCCGAAACGTCACCTATTTCTTCCGCTCCAAATAGCGATGATACATAACCTACCTTCAGCGGCGCTCCAGATATGCCACTGGCAGTGTGTGCGACTCCGAAGCCTTTGAGGGGGGGACGGGATTAAAATGCAGGTTTGTGTTGCTTGTCGGAGAGGGATTTCCCCGGGCTGCTAGTTGATGAAGAACAATCGATCGGACTTTCATTCCCGTTTTTTTAAATAAATCGCTGGACGCCCTTCAACGTCACGGATCGCAATATCAGGACAAAACAAACGGTAAGTCGTTTATTTCACATCTAATCTTGCTTCTTGGGGTGGCTTTAGTCTAATTTTACGATGCGAAAATGTTATTTAGGCCCCATACGAATCGGCCGTGTCTTGCCTGCCGATATGGGCTTAAAATTTACGGCAATGGCAACGTTCCAATCGATCACATTCCAGAAACATTCACATTAAAGATGATTAAAATTCTCTTTTTTTTGGACAATCATGTCATAAGAGCATCTAAATCGTCTATATCTTGTGTTATTGTCTATCCATAATCAATATTTTTATACTAAATAGCCACAACAGTTTTAGTCACATGTATTGTGCAAAAAATAATAATTTTGATTATATTGAGAGTGGATGTTTCTAGATTAATTTATGGGAATCAAACATTAAATTCCTACCATTTGGCATATAAGTTCATGACAGTGAGATTTAAAAATCATGTTATATTGTGAATTCTTGTATGAATGGGGTCAGTTTGTTATTTGGATACTTAGGCTATTTAAAAATGTTAGCCTTTTCTTAAGAAATGGATAGATGTTTAGATCTAGTTATTGAATTTAGATGAATTTAATTGATTAGATGAATTTAATTGATTTGATGAAACTGATGAATATTAATTTTTTGTTGGGTATTTACTATTTGTTTTAGCATTTAACTTTATCATTTCGACGTTTTTTCTAAAACTGCAAATAATAACTTGTTTCTGTTAATGCTGTTCAGTGTTTTTTTTCCTTTACATTTTAAACAGATGTCTATGAAGAAGAAATGCAAATTGTCGATCCAAATGCCCAGCAAAAGAGACTGATTTAGACAAGATTCGCAGAGATTATTTGAATTTGGGCTACTCCAAATGTGATGATCTGCAGGACAATCTTAATGGGAAAGTAGTGGGCAGAAAGGCATGTCATGCATGGTTTGAATAGCAAAAACCTGTAGTTTACAAAGCCAAAATTGAAAAGTTGAGGAAAAACAAGGTGTACAGAGTTGCTTATTGGTTACAATCTGAGGAGTATGATGATGCTACTGATTATGATAAGCCAATGTACCAGCTAGCAACTGATCTTTTCCATAAAGACTTGGTCTATTGCTAGAAATTGTTATTTATTTACCTATCTGTTACGGACTTGCAGCATATAATACAATAATATTAAAGTTCTGAACTTGCGAATATCACATTTTTTTAATTTTCAAGGCAGTCTGGGTGTTTATTACAACGGTCAATTTTGTAATTAACTACAATTAGGTAACTGACTAATGATATGCTTTAATTTCAGGTCATCCAAGTAAGATGTTTTATGTTTGTTTCAGAATGCTTCAACCTATAATAACTGAAACTTTTGTTCAGTTCTCTTAATGTTTAGGAAAGTTATGGGCTTTTGACTGTCCTCGATCACAGCTTTTGTGTTAAGTCGATGGAAAAGCAATAGGGAACAAGATGCTAATTTCTGAGTATGAAAATGGCCATAACTTTTTTAATACTGAAGGTATGAAAGTGAATTAGGTGTCAAATTAAAGTTCTTTTTTATGCTTTATCTGATGGGATCAATTACAGGCTTGATTTTTTAAATCTCAAAATGTTGTAACATTCTTACTCCATGGACGCTGGAGTTCTCCCGCATGTTGTTTAAGAATAGTTAGAGATGAGGTTAGTCTAGAGGAGGTTAGACTCCAGCATGTTAGTCTACCTTACATGACATACAGTGACAGTGAGCAATGACACATAAAACTTTAGATCAGCCATGAATACACGCTAGAATTCAGAAGATTGAGGGGGGATCTTATAGAAACTTACAAAATTCTTAAGGGGTTGGACAGGCTAGATGCAGGAAGATTATTCCCGATGTTGGGGAAGTCCAGAACTAGGGGTCACAGTTTAAGGATAAGAGGGAAGTCTTTTAGGACCGAGATGAGAAAATCATTTTTTACACAGAGAGTGGCGAATCTGTGGAATTCTCTGCCACAGAAGGTAGTTGAGGCCACAGTTCATTGGCTATATTTAAGAGGGAGTTAGATGTGGCCCTTGTGGCTAAGGGGATCAGGGGGTATGGAGAGAAGGCAGGTACAGGATACTGAGTTGGATGATCAGCCATGATCATATTGAATGGCGGTGCAGGCTCGAAGGGCCGAATGGCCTACTCCTGCACCTATCTATGTTTCTATGATTGAATGGCGGAGTCGACTTGATGGGCCGAACGGCCTAATTCTGCTCCTAGAATTTAGGGACTTGTGAACTTACTCTCTGGCCAGTTTGCATTCTTTCATTCATTCATTCATTCGCTCCCGCCCCCTCTCCGCACCGCCATAAAGTGTGCGTTGGATCTCTCTGGTTGGCCGAGCGGGACCGCTTCACTTTACACAGAGGGGAGGGGGAAATGGAAAGGCAGAGTTGAGAAAATCGAGCAGAGAATGCCACAACATGCCTGCATCTCAGGAGGAAAAAATCGGTACGGATTTAAATGACATTGTATTTTATGCGGGATGTCATTGACCAAAGCAATTCAAGAAGATGTGAACATGGACCCGTACTCCTCCCCCTCTCTCTCTCCCCGCGCCCTTGCCCCAGTGATCCCACTTCCGCATTCGGTTGGAACTTGCCAACGGCCGCCGCTCCCGCGCAACCGAACTTGCTCGCGGAGAGCCCGCCCCCCTCGCGCCGATTGGCCCACCCCCGCCCGCCCACGGCCAACCTCCGCGGCCCATTGGCCGAGCGCGCCGTCCATCACCCAGGCCGCAGGTCGACCCGCCGCTATCAGGTTAGGTTGAACTTTTCACCTCAACCTGCGAAAAAAACATCTTTTTTTTTTGCACCGGGGCCTTCCTTGCAGCAAATACACCCCCCACCCCTCCCCATCCCACCCCCCTCCCCCCAAACTCAAGCTTCAAACCTTATTTGCTGTTTTTGGTCTTTGAATGGCGGAGACGGGGCGGCGGTTGCAAGGCTCGGCTGCTGCTCCCGCCGAGGCTGCTGGTGGTGGTGGTGAGGAGATGAGGAGAGGGAAGCCATGCAGACGCAGCTCACATTGCCTGTGGTTGCTAACGGCGGCCTTGGCGACGGCTCGCTGCTGCCTCGGTGCGAGTGCCCAGCCCGACAAGGTGGTGTGGGCCATCAACGCCGGCGGGGAGACTCACACCGACGTCCACGGCATCCAGTTCAAGAGAGACCCGCTGGAAGGCAAAATCGGCAGGGGTAAGCCATGGTCCACGGTCGCAGGCCCGCGGGGGTGGAGTATACAACATTTAGTTTAGTTTTAGTTTGGAATATACAGCCCCTTCGGCCCACCGAGTCCGTACCGACTAGCGATCCCCGCACGTTAACACTAACCTACACACACTAGGGACATTGTTTTACTTATGTATGCCGAGCCAATTAACCTACATACCTGTTTAGAGTGCAGGGGAAGCCGAAGTTCTCAGAGAAAACCCACGGAGGTCACAGGGAGAAGGTATAAACTTCGTTTCAGACTGCACCTGTAGTCGGGATCGAACCTGGGTCTCTGGCGGTGTAAGGCAACAACTGTACCGCTGCACCACTGTGCTGCCTTAACATGTGAAGGGGCCGGGGGGGGGGAGAGTTGGGGTGGTGGTGGGGACAGTAGGTATTTATCGCACCGAAAAGGCCACGTGTTTCTTCCCTCTACTAAGGGGTCACAGCTTAAGGATAGAGGGGAATGGCCTACTCCTGCACCTCTTTTCTATGTTTCTATGTCTAACCAATGCCGACATGCTCACTTTGCCCCTTATGTTGGAAAAGAACTGGAAAACTTGCATGTTTGCAAAATCAATGCCCCCCCCCCCACATAAAAAAAACTTTCCAAATACTCGTGTGTAGATTAAAAGTAAAAGCTGATGGTTCCATGGAGAGAGAAACAAAATCACAGATGGGAGATCTGTCAACTTTTCCTCATTGATCGGTGAATCTCAAGTGTAGATTAGTTTGTCATATAAATTGATCTACCCCCTTTTTATATGCTGCCAAAGGTTCAAAAAGTAATCTCCTGTCTAATACAAGGACTGGACTATAAAAGACTGGACAAGCTAGATGCAGGAAAATGTTCCCAATGTGGGGCGAGTCC
Source organism: Amblyraja radiata (assembly GCF_010909765.2). Taxonomy (NCBI): domain Eukaryota; kingdom Metazoa; phylum Chordata; class Chondrichthyes; order Rajiformes; family Rajidae; genus Amblyraja; species Amblyraja radiata. Next base: position 29,402,661 of record NC_045980.1, on the reverse strand, counting down.
AGAACCAGATGCCACAGTCTTAGAATAAAGGGGAGGTCATTTAAGACTGAGGTGAGAAAAAACGTTTTCACCCAGAGAGTTGTGAATTTATGGCATTCCCTGCCACAGAGGGCAGTGGAGGCCAAGTCACTGGATGGATTTAAGAGAGAGTTAGATAGAGCTCTAGGGGCTAGTGGAGTCAAGAGATATGGGGAGACGGCAGGCACAGGTTATTGATAGGGGACGATCAGCCATGATCACAATGAATGGTGATGCTGGCTCGAAGGGCCGAATGGCCTACTCCTGCACCTATTTTCTATGTTTCTAATACGGATGGAGCTTTTGTGTCGAAAATCTGCGTTGCGACTACGTTGTAAATGTTAAAATAGTAATTGCAAATGTAAAAATGTTAAAATAGCCTGCAGATATATGGAGAATGGAACACGTGCATTAATATTTCTTGTATTTGCATGTTAATCCTGTAAATGGAAAACTAGTTACTCTTGACAATTCTTACTGGATTGGCACACTACTGAAAACCATTCTCCTCTCCCCATTCTGTGCAGCATGGCATTCTTTGAATTGGCTGTTAATTTGCTTCTATGAATGGCATTTTGCTATTACTGATTATTGTGCAAAATACCATGACCATGACTTTTTTCTTATATGAACAGTCGCACCATCTCCACACAGATGTTGAGAACTTGTAAGAACTACAGAGGTTATATTCCTTGGGATTACTCTGTCATTCGCAACAATCATCTTCCCACTTTCTACTCAATTCATTGATAGACTTTTGCACACTAAGGCAATCAATATTAGTGTTGCTTTATTGTTATCACATTTACTAAGATATGGTTAAAAAACGTGCTATCCAGTCAATTCATACCAGATGCAAGTGCAACAGAGTGCAGAATACAATGTGAGAGTTACAGACGAAGTATAGATAAGAAAATGTGCAAAGGACACAACAAGGTTGATTGGAGACATGGACTATACTCCCAGTTTATGAGGAATCTAGTGACGAAATAACACCAGGAAAAAAACTTATCCTCAAACTGGTGGTACATGCTTTCAAGCTTTTGTATTCTCTGTCCAACTGGAGAGGAAAGAAGAGGGAGTGACTGGAATATAAGTAGTCCTCAATTATGTCAGCTGCTTTCCCAAGGTGAAGTGAAGATGGATTCTGTGTTGGAGTGGGGAGAGGAAGGCTGGTTTTCATGACGGATTGGGCTGCATCCATAGATCTCTGCAATTTCTTGTGGTCTTGGGCAGAGCAGTAACCAAACCAAGTGGTTGTGATGCATCCCAGTAGGATGATTTCTACAGTGTATCTCTAGACATTGGAGACATGCTGAATTTCCTTATTCTTCTGAGGAGGTAGAGGTATTGATGTGCTTTCTTGGTGATAGATTCAGTGTAGTTGGACCAGGATAAATGTTGGCAAATGTTTATGCCAAGGACCTTTTGCCATCTGCAATCTTGTAAAATATGCTCCAGAGGAATTTGGCTGCACAGTCGAATGCAGTCGAAGGAGTACAGTAAGGAGCTGCGAATGCATCCTTGTGGGGCACTGGTGTTGAGAATTATCCATCTTGAGTCTTGAATGCAATTGCTGATTGAGTATACACAGCCATCTAAGATAATGAGTTCTGCACGAGCTGCCTTCTGCACCCGTGCAGAACTCATGAATTTCATTAACTTCGCCACTAACTTCCACCCTGCCCTTGGGTTCACTTGGGCGATCTCTGACACCACTGTCTCCTTTTTATTTTATCTCTCTGTTGCCGTCACACGGACAGTGTATTGATTAATGTCTAGCCCAAACCTACCGACTCCTACAATTAACTGGGCTGTACTTACTCAAACCCTGCCTCTTGCAAAGACACTATTACCTACTCTCGATTTCACCGTCTCCATTGCAACAACTCTCAAGATGAGGCTTTCAATTTTAGGACATCCAAGATGTCCTTTTTTTTTAAAGTAAACTTTGTCCCCCCCCCCCCCCTGCTGTCTTTTAGGCATTAGAGATACAGTGTGGAAACAGGTCATTAGGCATGCTGAGTCTGTGCTGACCAATGATTACCCCAGCACTACCCTGGGTACCCTACACACACCAGGGACAACTTGCAATTTTACAGATACCAATTAACCTACAAACCTGTATGTCTTTGGAGTGTGGGAGGAAGGTAGGGCACCCGGAAAATACCCACGTGGTCACAGGGAGAACGTACAAATTCTGTACAGACTGTACCATAGTTGGGATCGTACCTGGGTCTCTGGCTCTGTAAGACAGCAACTCTACTGCTGTGCTGCCCAGATGGATCACTCGCCCGCGTCTCTTCTGTGTCCCGTAGCCCTACTCTCGCTGCCCCCCCCCCCCCCCCGGTCAGTAGGTCAAAGGCCCCCCTAGACCTCGCCTTTCACCCCATCAGGCTCCACAACCAGCACATCATCTGACATTACCGTAACCTCCTCCAGTCACATCTTCCCATGCCTATCCCTATCTACCTTTTGCAGAGACCGCTATCTCTGCAACTCCTTGGTTGACTCGTCTCTTACCACACAAACCACCCTCTTCCCAGGTACTTTCCCCTGCAACCGCATAAGATGTAAACCCTGTCCTTATAATTCCTTCCTCGCCTCTATCCAGGAACCTATCCCCATACCTGGCGAAAAGACTATGTATTCATCCTATCTAATCCCCTCTTGTGTATATATACACCTCTGTACGATCACCCCTCAGTACCCTACTCTCCATTGAATAAAGTCTGAGCTTGCCCAAGCTCTTCATAAATATTTTTTGTATTCTTTCCAGTTTAATGGAGTTAATTCACTCAGTTCTAAATTGCCTGCTTTTACATTAGTCACTGCTGTCATCTCGAGACCAGCCTTTTACCTTCAGCTAAATTTTTTCTCTGTTAATCCTTCCCTGTCTTTGTCTTAAAGCCCTATCAATATCCTTTGCTATTCAAGTTATCTGGATATTGGTCTCAGCCCAGTTTAAATCACATCCATCTGAACAAAATACATCTTGCTTCTTCCCACTATTGGTGTCATTAACCTATGAACTGAAAGCCCTACCTCTTTAAGGCATGTGTTTAAACGTTTAATTTGTTTGCTGATGTGCCAATTTCTGTGGCTTGAGCAGCAATCTAGAAATTCCTTTTTCAATTCTGTACTTTAGTTGTACTCGGCCTGTCAGATTGCCTCAGCAATTTATTTCTTTGGTACAGTTGGTTCCAAAATAGACCATCTCAAAGAATCCTTCAATCCATCCGAATCAGTTTGAAGAAAGGTTCTAGCCCAAAACGTCACCTATTCCTTTTCTCCAAAGATGCTGCCTGACCCACTAAGTTACTCCAGCTTTGTGTGTCCACCAGTCCTTCTTCAGATTCAAAGAGACCCCCTTAACTCTGAAATTATCTGGAACTGTAGCTGTGGAGAATAGTATTTTCCTTATTTTGTATTATTTCCTAGCATTCTCCAATTTCACTTCTTTGCTCCCTGCTTGTTCCATCATGTTATGGTCAATTTTGGATATCTGTACACAATCTATACCAATTTCCAATGCCTACTTAGCTTTCCGAAATAGTTTTCTGTTACTGACTGAATGCCGAGGTGATTTCCTCCCACTCTCTGCTACCAATGATCTTATTTGCTCAAACTGCAAGAAAGAGTAACTACAAAGTAGCAAACTGTATCAAGATACTTCAACCGCATGATTGAAAAAATCCATTTGGTTACATAAGGAGATGTTAGGGCAGAAGAACCAAACTTAATCGAAGAAGATAAGAGCAGAAAAGTTGAGAGGTTTCATTCAATACTTCCAGAGTTTGAATCTTTCACAGGTGAGGAAAATATAATAGTTGCTCGAACAATTAACTTCGGAGGTGGTCAAAAGACCTGTAAAAATTTGACTTTGGGAAAAGAATTGTAAATTTACGCTGTCGCTGAAGAGAAAGTCAACATGTGTCAATAGGTGCAGGATTAGTTAATGGAGTAAATCTGAGTGTAAACAGAAGATGTTTAGATGACCTCCAGATTATAGAGAAGCAGAATAAAGAAAGTCAGTGAAAGGACATTGGAATAGCTGAGGCAGGAGATAAATTGGACTAGGTGATCTGTGGAAATGAAAAGAGTCCAGGGGTGTTTAATTGTTCTATGAACTGGGACCAGAACAATAAAATGCTTGCTCACTGCAGTTTTGTAGGCATGTTAAAATGTTACAACACAACAAATAAATATGCAATAAATGAACAAATTTACCAGGCAAATCAGACGACGATAGTGCAAGCTAAAGTGTGTAGTGCAGTCTCAGTATTGCAAAGTCCATACTAGTTTGGTGCTAATGTATAGTTGTGGGTAGGGTTGAGCCTGCAGGTAATGGTTCTCAGGCTCCTGAACCTTGATATGAATTGCCGCCTTGAGGCAGCACCAACCGTAGACCCATTCGAAGGTGGGGAGTCAATACCTGTGATAGATCAGGAAATGTTCACCGTTTTCTGCAGCCTCCTGAGCGTTTTCTAAAGCTTATCTCGATGTCAAAATTGTGACCAAGTATGTACATAAACCGGTTTAGTGTCAGATCATTGCCAGGGAGAAGCATGGACGTAATGTCAAGGGAATGTATTTTCTGCTGCTTTGCTGGATAAGCAGTCTGCCACTGTAAAGAAAGTGGAGAGCTTGAGACGTAGTGTTCTGGTATTGCTGATGATTTCAGAATAGATGTGAAAACTAATGCTGTGCTTTTGAATGAATAACAAATATTTGGGTATATATATGGGAGGGAGATGAGAAGCAATGTTTGGTAGGGGAAGCCAATTTAACAATGTAGGAACAAGGTGCTGATTTACCAAAAAAGACACAAAATGCTGGAGTAATTTAGCGGGTCAGGCAACATCCATGGAGATCATGGATAGGTGAAATTTTGGGTTGGGGTCCTTCTCCAGATCGAAGAAAGGTCCCAACCTGAAACACTACCCATCCATGTTATCTATGGATGCTATCAGACCCAATGAGTTACTCCAACCCTTTGCCTCAACATTTGTAAAAGACGCAAACTGCTGGAGTAACATAGCGGGTCAGGCGACATCACTGGAGAACATGGATAGATGACGTTGTGGGTTGGAACCCTTCTCCAGACAGAAGAAGGGTCCCAGCCCAAAGTGTCACGTATCCCTGTTCTCCAGAGATGCTGCCTGACTCGCCGAGTTACTCCAGCACTTTGTGTCTTTTAACAATGTTGGGGCAGGAATTGAATTAATTGCAGGTGATTCTTTGCCTATGATTGAATATAAGAAGATGTAACCAATAAATGTAGAGCCACCCAACCTGTTGAAAGTGGAGCAACAATGGAAGGTATAGTGTGGCTAAGGATTTAGACTGCTAGTGGATCAGGAAGAAGATGATATGTAGAGTACCTCTGTCATAGTTGCGTAAAATGTCACTACTGATTTTTGCTGCGTTTTTTTTAATACTTTGGCATAGGCAGAATACCAATTGAAGGCAATCAAATTAGTAAGTCCTGGAATGATGGACACAAATGTGGACAGCAGCTGCATGTTCAAAAGATTGCAATAGATAAGGAACTGGGAAATGGGGCACTTGTTTGCTATGACAGAATGATAATTTTTGTTTTGAGAGGTGGTGATTACAGATTTATAGCTATGTAAAAATAAAATATTGTAGATGCTGAACATCTAAAATAAAATCATAAATTGCTTCATATAAGCAGCCATTTGGGTTGTGATTTGTGTTGGAGGAAAGTGTAAATGATTTAGTTCAACCTCAAAGTCATCTTTATTGAATAGTTCCAGTGTTAAAATGGGATCCAAGGTGGAGTGGATAGGTCTGCACTTCCCCGGTGAGAAATTTAGTGAGAATAGTTTGTGGGGGGAAAAAACAGGTGGTGAGTCTTACGGCCAAGATTGTGAATTTGTAGTGAGCGTGAGAGGAGATTAAAGAAATTGGACAGGAAGCAGGGATGGTGGTCAGAGGGTTTTTTTCCATTGGAAGTCTGTGACCAAGTGGCTAATTGAGGTGATCGGTGTTGGAAACCCTACTTGTTATATGATACTTTAACAACCAGCTTATGCATAAAAGAGGTATGATTAGTAAGTTTGCACATGAAAATTTGTGGTGTTGTTAATTGTGAGTCGGGTAGACTTTGGTTACAGGACAATTTAATGAGCTGATAAAATGGATAGAGTAATGGCAGATGGAATTTAATCCTGAAAATGTAATGCATCTTTGAGTGGGCAATTAAGGCACAGGGAAATAATTTGGCTATGAAGGTGCAAGGGGATACTTGCCTTCTTTGGGCATAGACTTGAAGAACAGGGAGGTTATGGTACAACTAAACAAGGCACTCGGCTGGAGAACTAACTAGTTCCGGTCACTGAAAATGATGTGAAGGAGAATTTGCAAAGCAGATTCACCAGGACTTTATAGAGCGTTTTAGCTATGAGGAATGATTAGATAGATTGTTTTTTTTTCCAAGTGGGAAGGTTGAGGGTGACCCGACTGAGGTATTCAAAATTGTGCAGAGTAAGGATGGTAATATAATGAGATTTTTACTTTCCCTTTTTAGTAGAGGTGTCTGTGACCAGTTGTCCAAGGTATAAATCAAGTGTTAGGATATTTAAAAAGAAAACTTTCATCCACAGGTTGGTTGAATCTCAAGTGCACTGAGTGCTGGGGTGGAGGAGGGAGCTACTCGCCAACAACATTTAAGAAATGTGTAGAAAGGAACTGCGGATGCCAATTTATATCGAAGACAGACACAGTGCTGGAATAACTCAGCGGGTCAGGCAGCATCTCTGGAGAAAAAGGATGTGTGGCGTTTTGGGTCGGTACTCTTCTCCAGACTGGAACATTGCCCATCCTTTATCTCCAGAGACGCTGCCTGAACCGCTGAGTTAGTCCAGCACTTTGTATCTGTCTTCAATACTTCAGAAATATTTAGAGGAGCATCGGAAGTGTAAAGCATAGGAGGCTTCGGGCTGATTACTGGAAAATGGTTGTAGGTGTTTGATCTATCTGCCTTCCACAAATGCCTGGACAGTGTTGATGTGACACTACCTGCACTGTCCTTGCTACCTCGTCTCGTTTGAAATATTTAATTAAGGTTTTATGCAATTATTTCCCTATGTTTTTTTTAAATAAAAAAACAATTAATGTAAGTAGTTTTAAATTATTCATTTGATATGGGTTTTCATAGGATCCTGTTTTTAAATACCTCATGAAAGTGATTGATGTGAACTGGCTTTTTTGCTACATCACGCGCATTAGTGTTTGGTAGACTAATAAGTTTACATATAATTACAATGTTCCTACTCATTTGAGTTTAATCAGTCTAGATTCATGAAGTAGTAAATACTAAACTGTCAATGCTATATTAATTCATCTTGGCTGTACCGGTGCCACATTTGCCCTGCAGGTCTGCTTTGCAACGAGGCAGGGAGGAGTGGGTAAAATGAGGCTTCTATAAATATTTGTCAATGTTGAGAAATGTTTGGCTGATCGGCAAGATAAATTGGGTTTTGTTTATCTTTTTGAAACTTGTAAATATATTAAAACGTTAATAAACATAGCCTCTGCCAAGCTTAACATTTTAATACAAAATTGTGTTGGTAGCTTTTAATTATTTGGATATTAATGGGACGTTACTCTTTTTTTCTATATCATTAGTTGCCAAAAGTGAAAAGCAGAATACAGGGAAAGAGAACAAATCGGTTGATGTAAACTGCATATTTTACCTTGCATCGGGAATTTTCTGTTAATATTGATACTGTACATCAAGGAATCTCCTGGATTGATCATAAGATCATGGAATCACCATAGCAGGGAAGAAGGCAACATAGTCTATGTGGCTCTTGTTAGTCCTTTGTGGGACAAAGGCCTTTGTTAAGCTTCCGCAAGGTAAGCTGCTCTGAAAGGTTAGATCAAATGACATCCAGGGAGAGCTTTCTATCAAGATGCAGAATTGACTTAATGGAAGGAAGGTGGTGGAAGGTTGATTTTCAGACCGGAAGCCTGTGATTAGTGATGTGCCTCAGGGATTGGTACGGAGCCATTGGTGTTTGTAGTTTATATCAACAATTTAAATGAGAATGTACAAGACAAGATTAGTAAGTTTGCAAATTACACTAAAGTAAGGTATTGTAGACAGTGAAGATGGTTATCAAAAATTACAGCACGATCGTGATTAGGTGGGCAACTGGGCTGAAGAATGGCTTCCAATGTTGAATGCAGACAAGGGTGAGATGTTGCATTTTGTGAAGTTAATCCAGGGCAGCACCTTTACAATGAATGGTAGGGGTGTGGCGAATGCCGTAGAGCAGAGGGATCTGGGGGTGCAGGTGCACAGTTCTCTGAAGTAGCATCAGAGGTAGATAGGTTGGTTAAAAAGGCTTTTGGTAAATTGGGCTTCAACAGTAATGGGCCTGTCCCACTTTCACGACCTAATTCACATCCTCTGCCGAGGTTGCCCTTGACTCATACTCGCAGCATGGTCATCACAAGATCGTAGGTAGGTCGTAGCAGGCCGTGATGCAAGTCTTAGGTATCAAGTAGGCCGGGGCGTCAAGTAGTTCGGGGCGTTTTTCTAACATGATGTAAATTGTCCACGGGCAAAAAGGTTGTGAATTAGGTCGTGAAAGTGGGACAGGCCCTTTAGGAGTGTTGAAGTTGGGATGTACAAGATGATGAGTCCTTATTTGGAGTACAGTGTTCAGTTTTGGTTACCCTGGTGTTGGAGGATGTTAGTAAGTTGTGAAGGGTTTAGAGAAGATATATGAGGATAATGCCAATACACAATGGCCTGAGTTATAGGGAGAAATTTGGCAAGCTAGGACTTTATTTCTTGGAGTGCAAGAGGCTGAAGGGTAATTTTATGGAGTTGTCTGAAATCATGAGAGGAAAAGATAGGGGGAGAGCCTGAGCCTTTTATCCAGGGTAGGGGAATCGAGAACCAAACGGCATAGGCTTATGATGATGGGGAAATATTTAATAGGAAACCAAGGGGCAACCTTTTCACTTGCAAGATGGTGGGTACATGGAATGAGCTGCCATAGGAGATAGTTGAGGCAGGTACTTTAAAATACATTTAAAAGACACTTGGAGAGGTATATGGATAGGAAAGGTCTGATATGGATAGGAAAGGAGAGATATGAGCCAAATGGGGTTAGCTTGGATGGGGCATCTTGTTTGGCACGGACAGCTTGGGCTGAAGGAGTTTTTTGATACTCCTGTGTAATACTCCAGAACCTGCTGCTTCCTATTTTCTTTGCTGCAACTTACACATTTTCTGTTTCATGCCTATCCAGTTGCCCGATGAAAGTCCTGATTTACTTTGTGCCTGCTATCCTTGTAGATAGTGAATCCCAGGCCATACGGTGATCTGCTTAGTGGGTTTGTCCCACTCCTCGCGATCTTTAACCCCTACCTTTACATCCTTTAATTATTGAACTTCGTTTGTGGGGGCAGCTTCTCTCGATTTACTCTGCAAATTCAGAGATCAAATCTCCTCTCAATTTTCTTTGCTAGAGTGAGCAAACCAGTTTCTCCATTCCAAGCTTGTACTTAGAACACTTCCAATAACTTTTTTTAGCACACTTTTGATCCTCCACATTCTTCCTAATAGGTCTCTAGGTGTGAATGCAGTTCCAGTTGTGGTTGTACGAATGTTTTATGGATGTTTGACGTAATTTCCCTATGCTTGAATCCGGTCTCTCTGTTATTAAACCGAGGGACACGTGTGCTTTACTGCTGCCATCTCAACATAAACCTCCTTTTCATAATTTATGTATGTGTGGTACACCTCCAGGTTACAAGTGTGCCATTTAAAAAAAATAGTTTGTTCTAGGTGTCTCACACAGGTGACCATAAGGTGTTAATCACCCATCTTTACACATGAGTCTGCAGAGTTTTATGGTGTGCAGGTTTTGCAGAAAATTAATCCTTTACATTTTTGATGTAAGTTCTGATCCAAGTAAAATGTGTTAATGGCATGAACCGATTTTTTAAAATTTCAATTTCCTACCCATTTATTATAGGCTGTTGTAATAATATTCTGACCCAGCTTGTCTGCTTAGCTTGGAATGCGAAATTTGTGTTGCCAATCCTTTAAATCCTTTCAAGCTGTTAATATGGAATTGGCCAAAATATGTTTTTGTAATAAAGAAATGTATTTTTAAAGATAACAATTTTGAATGGCATTAGGTCAGCACAATGGTGCAGTGGTAGAGTTAGTGATTTACAGTGCCAGAAACTACAGGTGATGTCTGTACGGAGTTTGTACGTTCTCCCTGTGACGTGTGGGTTTTCTCTGGGTGCTCCATTTTCGTCCCACGTTCCAAAGGTGTACAGGTTTGTATGTTAATTGGCTTCTATCTTATCCCCAGGGATAATTTACAGAACAAGTATGCGGGTGATTGTTGGTCAGCATGGACTAGGTGGGCCGAAAGGACTGTTTCCACGCTGTATCACTAAACTAAACGTGGAAACTGAACTGTCGGAGCTCTGTTCTCAAGCTCCTGGTGCAAATGTCCTTGATAAAATCTACATTAGTCATTCTTGTGCGTTAGAGCCATTCTCAGAATGGTATATATTGATCTGTCATTTTTTGATATTACCTTCTTAAAAAGCCATAAATCCTTGTGATGAATGCTTTGATAGTTTTGGAGCGTACTGATTTTTTGATGAATATTTACGTTATATAATAGAGCATTTTGCAATTTCAAGTCACTTTATTCTGCATCCAGTACTGCTAGATCATAAATAGCCCCTCCAGGTCCATTTGCCCTGTTTAGCTCCAATCTTAAAAGATAACCAGTAAGGGAGTGTGACATTTTCCATTTACTGTACTGGGCACCTCTGCAAGAAATTACCAATCCAAGCACTTTATATTGGCATATCTCTGCTATGAATTTGGTTGCGATAGACCCAACTTAATTCTCCATTATATCCTCAGAGTTGCACACAGGGAGAGGAATTTATTTCCTATCATTAGAACTGAATTTGAACCCTGGTCATGCTGGCTATGATGAAAGTATAGCGTCTAAAGTGTATCTCAGTATGTCTTCACTTGGCTTGCTCTGTGCGAACAGCTACTTCATGTAAGGCAGTATGGTGTCTGTGAACAAAATTATGGAGAAGTCCTGGGCATGAAAATATCCAGTTGTTTAGTACATTAAATATACAATTGTTTTTATTAGAAACGTAGAATCATAGAAAATAGGTGCAGGAGTCGGCCATTCGGCCCTTCGAGCCTGCACCGCCATTCGATATGATCATGGCTGATCATCCAACTCGGTATCCCATCCCTGCCTTCTCTCCATACCCCCTGATCCCTTTAGCCACAAGGGCCACATCTAACTCCCTCTTAAATATAGCCAATGAACTGGCCTCAACTACCTTCTGTGGCAGAGAATTACTTTGCTTATTAGTTACAGATGTCTTGAACCAACGTAAATTTAAATTGCTTGTGACCATATTTTTCATTTTACTTTCAAAATTTAAATTTTATTACCAATACTTTTGGGTCATATAATATATTGGCTATTGCCTAGTATGATGATGTAATACCTCATTGGTTCAATTACAAGAACATGGGTCAAATGTAGGAATTTGATGCCCTTTGAAAAAATTAAAAGTGATTCCTTCAAATTTTGTTACATTGGTAGTCTACCTTTATGGTTCTGCAGATAATGGTGCTGTCTGTGTGATTGGACTTCAAGCCCATTTAAAGTCCAGGTTTAATTATTGATGTAATTGTCTGCAGAACACTTGCCCATGGGCTGTGTTGGGAGATGGAGATGAAATTAGTCTGGGTTTCTGTATTGCTAGCATAATTGAAAATGTGTGTTCAGAAAATACAGAATTGTTCTTAACTCTGATGACCAATTACCCATGAGACTTCTTGTCCGGCTAATGGTGTTGAATTGAGCAAGATACTAGGTGTTAAGGACAGACTATGAAACTATTACAGTTGGCTAATCCTTGTCTTTTGAGAACACCAAATGCGAGATTTCAGTGATGCAGCTAAATGTCAGCAAACATTATTGGCATGTTGCATTCAATTCTCTCTTTTAAAGAGGAAATCAAATAAAAGCAACAATTGTGCAGAGTCTGGCATAAATAGAACTCATGACATTTGAAACGGATAGCGATAGAAATGCAATTGAACTGATTCCTTGGTGGTCTTTTTATTCATTCAGATTGTTTGCTTTCATTCTCTCTGTTATCAATCTTGGGTTTTTAATTTCCCCCTTGCTCAAATTAGGTTCTGCAAGTTAACCGCTTGCCACTTTATGCAACTGACTGTTCTTAACTGAACTGAGCAAGTGATTGGTGGCTGTTCCACTGTGAGGGGAGGTCTTGAACAAACCTGTATTCAGCTGCTGTGCAAATTAACTTTTAAAGAAATTCTGAGTAGCATTCAGCAGCAGGTATCAGAATGGACAACCCAAAGCCTATTTTAGCATCCTTGTCACTGTCTCAACAGAAATTGGGAAACAATCTTTGTACCCCTCTAACTTGTGGTTCACATATTGCAATTACCTAATGTTGCCTCCAGTTAGGGATTTTAACAAAAAGCTGTTAATACGAGTTAATATTTTCAATTTAAAAAGACACAAAATGCTGGAGTAACTCAGTAGGTCAGAGCGCAGCCCTGGAGCACATGGATAGGTAACGTTTCGGGTTAGGGCCCTTCTCTGCCTTGTTCTACTATTAAGTTGCTCTGAAAGGTTTCATTTAGAAACACAGCACGGAAGCAGGCCCACCGAGTCTGCGCCAACCACTGAGTCCGTACACTTGCATTATCCTACACACACACACTAGGACAATTTACATTTATACCAAGCCTATTAGCCTACAAACCTATACATCCTTGGAGTGTGGGAGGAAGCCGGAGATCCCGGAGAAAACCATGCAGGTCATATAGAGACATGGAAAATAGGTGCAGGAGTAGGCCATTCGGCCCTTCGAGCCAGCAACCCCATTCAAAATGATCATGGTTGATCGTCCAAAATCTGGCTTTTTCCCCATATCCCTTAACCCTGAGCTAAATCTAATTCTCTCTTGAAAACATCTAGTGAATTGGCCTCCACTACCTTCTGTGGCAGAGGATTCCACAGATTCACAACTCTCTGGGTGAAAAAGTATTTCCTCATCTCAGCCCTAAAAGGCCTATCCCTTATTCTTAAACTGTGACCACTGGTTCTGGACTCCCCCAACATTGGGAAAAACTTGTCTGCATCTACCCTGTCCAATCCTTTAAGAATGTTATATGTTTCTATAAGATCCACTCTCTTCCTTCTAAATTCCAGCGAATACAAGCCCAGTTGACCCATTCTTTCATTATACGTCAGTCCCACCATCCCGGGAATTAACCTGGTGAACCTACGATGCACTCCCTCAATAGCAATAATGTCCTTTCTCAAATTAGGAGACCAAAATGCACACAATATTCCAGGAGCGGTCTCATCAGGACCCTGTGCAACTGCAGTCGGACCTCCTTGCTCCTAAACTCAAATCCTCTCACAATGAAGGCCAGTGGCTTTCTTCACTGCCTGCTGTATCTGCATGCTTACTTTGATTGACTAATGTACAAAATCCACACAGACAGCACCTGCAGTCAGAATCGAATACGGATCTAAGACAACAGCATCTCTTCCGCTGTGCCACCGTGTCGCCCATGAAAGATGTTTCTAGTGTTGCCTTCTGTTGAATACTAGATATGGATAACCTAGGGCAACAGTGAATATTTGGATATTCAAATATTCATTTGTGTGAGTAAGTATTACATGACATTGCCTCTGAACATTTTGTCTCTTGGCTTTGATCCAGACTCGTCTCCATGTAAGTTCTGTAGAGGATACACATCGGGGACCGGTGGTTTACCGAAAGTGGAGTGGCGCCGGTTGCACAGGCATGACTGAGGTATGGCGGCTGCAACACTAGTGGTTTATTTTCTGTAAACCACATTGTCCCCAGTGTGTATTCTGTTTTGTACAAAGTGCACGGTTTGCATTTCTATAGCCATTTTGGATATTTATTATATATATATATATATATATATGAGTGCATATATGCGGACATTTATTTTTCTTGTAATCCTGAAGGCACTGGCTCACTTGAGTCTGGTTTCAGTTTGTTGGCTATCTTCTGGGCACCTTAGCTAAGTTAATGCTAGTGATGTACATGCCTGCACAGAGAGGTCCAGTCTTTACTTATTGTGCACACATTCCCATTTTAATCACTTGGATGCAGTGAATATGGTAACAGAAAGAGACAGAAGGTGGACTTTCTCAGGCACACTGTCCTCCCCACCTGATGGGTTTTTTAATCTACTGGGGATGGTCCAGTGCAGAAGGTACACAAAAATGCTGGAGAAACTCAGCGGGTGCAGCATCATCTATGGAGTGAAGGAGATAGGCAACGTTTCGGGCCAAAACGTTGCCTATCTTCTTCGCTCCATAGATGCTGCTGCACCCGCTGAGTTTCTCCAGCATTTTTGTGTGCCTTCGATTTTCCAGCATCAGCAGTTCCTTCTTAAACACGTCCAGTGCAGAAGGTTTAGCCCCAATGATTAGCTCGTGACAGGTCACAAACACCTGAAATTAACCGTATGGACCCTTAAGTAGAATGTTAAAGTATATTGCATTGCACCTTATGCTGGAATATGAGGAAAATGGTCAAGAAGAGCAACAGGCCATGTGCAGTAGTTAGAATGGTAAAAATATAGTTCAGTTTAGTGATTCAGTGTGAAAACAGGCCCTTTGGCCCACCGAATCCACGCTGACCAATGATCACCCCGTGCGCTAACACTATCCTATGCATTAGGGACAATTAATAATTCTTACCATGAACCTATCTCCAATGACGTATTATAAGTAATTCATTCCACCTTTTTTCTTTTTTGATATTTGTAATTCTTTTTTTCTCTTTCTCTCTCTTTCTATCTATATAAAAAAACACGAGAAGCAGAATTAATCGAAAATTGAAAATTTTAATAATGTGTGATTGATGTATATGAAAAGTTTTTTTACTATAATATGTAACTATACTTTATCATAATATGTTTGCTTCTAATAAAAATATTTAAAAAAAAAAAATAATAATTCTTACCAGTCAATTAACCTGTACATCTTTGAAATGTGCGAGGAAACCGGAGCACCCGGAGAAACCAGGGAGCCAATAAACACCGTGCAGACAGCACCCATAGTCCGGATCGAACCATGGTCTCTGGTGCTGTAAATCAGCAACTCTACTGCTGCGCTACCGTGCCACTGCTCACCACTGTGCTGCCCTGGTGGTTGTGGTAGCAACTCTTTGAAACGGTGAACCAATGCCAAAAATAAAATAATTTGCTGTCCTTCCATAAATACTTATCTCTATCGTATATGCTCAGTGTAACAAAATCCTGCCTAGTGAAACAAGACAGCATTTAGCAAATGGGCTCTTTTGCTTTTTCTCAAAATGCTAACTTTAATGGTGTTACAAACAATTGCAAATAATTTGTGAATATGAGAGAGAGTCTGTCTTGCCTTTCCTTCTTTGCAAAACAAGTAAAGGCAGGATATTATCCGATCATGTTTTATTTCCATACACCTTGTCCGGGGTTTCTATTTCTTCTTTGTTTCTTAAAACTAATTACTTGATAATTACTCAACAATTGCTGAAAAGCAAAATTCAATGCTTCCTGTTAAAAGAAATATGAGCCGTCACTCCTCTTTTGGAGCCTGGAGATTATCGACTCTCATTTCAGTCCAGAAACTTGAGTTCTTAATCGATGCTGACATTTTGTAGTATCGGAGGTGGTGTCATTTGAGTGAGATGTTTAACTGTGGCCTCGCCTCGTTGTCTTCTCGAGGGAATGCTGAAGAGTATATGGATCTTATGCCATAATTTCATATGTCTTATGAAAAAGAGCAGGCAATTGGCTCTGGTGTCATGCCCATTAGTTGCCTCCAGCAATGTAACCCAGCAAGGTAACTGGTCATTATTTCATTTCTTGGGTTGCAGTTGGCTTGTTAGCAAGAACTTTGCTTCAAAAAAATGCATCGTTGTGTATAAAGCGATTTAAAATGTCCTGAAATCATGAACAATTCTTAATCAATTCAAATTGTTTTACTTTGCCCACTATTTGTTGCCTAATTAGCTGACCTGGATTCTTGTAGATTTGTAATATTTTGCTTGATAATTAATTTAGTGCATACGAGTGAGTGCATATTAGTTAGCTGAGAGCTGGAGATTATTTTTTTCCGAATCCTTTGTAACACTTGGCCGTCTTTCTTTTTCCTCAAGCGTCAGACTATGGGATGAGATTACCTATTTTTCGATCAATGCCTGAAGATCAAATTCTGTACCAAACTGAACGCTACAATGAAGAAACGTTTGGATATGATATTCCAATTAAAGAAGAAGGCGACTATGTATTGGTTTTGAAGTTTGCCGAAGTTTATTTTGCTCAATCTCAACAAAAGGTAGTTTTATTATCTTTTTGGTTGTGAGATGGAGGTTTGGGGTTCTATATGCAGGAAGTATAGAATTGTTTAAAATATATATATAAATTGGTTGTTAAAATGAACAGAATAATCTCTGATAATAATTAGTGAGTCAGGCAACAATAACATGGAAATTCACTGTGGTGGTCCACGGAAGCATTTCATAACTGGAAAACTTGGCTCCAGTTTTTAAAATGTTCTTTTGATTCCCAGTTTCCATAAAGTGGAAATACTGTAATTTCTTTCTTCAATAAATGTTGATCAAATCATTCCATTAGTTGTTATATTCCAGGGAACACAGCCCTAGTTTCTGAAATCTCACCTTGTAATTTGATGTTTTGGATCCCCGTATCATTCAGGTAAATCCATGCTGCTTTCCAAAGACAGTATGTTGTGTTGTGTTATGCTGTGCCCAGAATTGCTCGAAGTGGACCAGCTGTATCTAACTTCCATCCCTTTTATGCTGTAGACATTAAGATGTAGGAATGGTCTTGAGGAATGATTGGCTTATTTATGTTTCCAATCAAATGTTATGCAGTTCTACTTCTAAAAAAGAAATCTGAAAAATAAAAATAGAAATGAATTATTTTTCAATACCTGTGTATATGTTCCTTTCCATTGGAATATGGATAGTTGTGTGTATTATATTTTCAGTAAAATCTATTTAGCAATTATAATTGTTCATGTAGTTTATTTTGAAACACCATGTTATTTAAAATTATTAGTGCACTGTTACAGAGACCTTACTTATCTGCCATTTTATGCAATAAGGACCTTTCCATTGGGTTTCATTTCAACTACTTAGAATCTTCTTAAAATCCCGCCCGTCAACTCACTTGGATTCCAGGCCCAGTTCCAGACCGAGAGTCTGATTAAGGGTCTCGACCGAAACGTTACCCATCCATGTTCTCTATGGGATGCTGCCTGATCTACTGAGTTACTCCAGCACGTTGTGTCCTTTTGTGTATTAACCAGCAACTGCAGTTGTTTGTTTCTACTACTAATGATAATACCATACTCGGTTATAGTGGATAATCACCAATAACGGACATCTTTATCCCCTCTATGATCCAATGTAATGACTGGTAACTATAATATGAATTAGGAGCAGACAACAGACAATGGGTGCAGGAGTAGGCCATTTGGCCCTTCGAGCCAGTACCGCCATTCAATGTGATCATGGCTGATCATCCCCAATCAGTACCCCGTTCCTGCCTTCTCCCCATATCCCCTGACTCCACTATTTTTAAGAGCCCCTATCTAGCTCTCTCTTGAACGCATCCAGAGAACCTGCCTCCACCGCCCTCTGAGGCAGAGAATCCTGCTTGATCCTGCTCTGCCATTTAAATCCTGCTTGATCCTGCTCCTTCCACATTGTCACTTGCAAAGCCACTATTCCCTGTTCTCAATTTTTCCAGCTCACCACATCTGCTCCTAAGATGATGCTTTTCATTCCAGGACATCAGAGATATTTTTTTTAGTAAATGTGGTTCTCCCCCTGCAGTCGTGGATGGATCCCTCACCCGCGTCTCCTCTGTAACCTGTATTTCTGCCCTCGTTCACTCTCCCTCCAGATGGAACCAGGATCGAGATCCCCTAGTACTTGCCTTTCACCCTACCAACATCTGCATCCAACACATCATTCTCCTCCACCAGCCACATCTTTCCATCCCCACCCCTTTCTGCCTTCCACTGAGACCGCTCCCTCCACAACTCCACAGCCTTGGTTCACTCATCCCTTCACACTCAAACCATCCCCTCTCCAGGTACTTTACCCTTCTACTTGTCCCATACCTGCTCCCTCACCTCCATCCAGGGACTGCAGCAACCTTTACAGGTGAGACCGAAGTTCATGTGCTCCTCTTCTAACCTCATCTAGTGCATCTGATGTGGTTCCTGATGTGGCTTTTTGTATATAAGAGGAACCAAGCATATACTCAATGACAGCCTCACCGAACACTTGCACTCAGTCTGCCAAAGCCGACCAGATCTACTAGTTGCTAACTATTTTAGCTCATCTTCCCCCCCCCCCCCCCCCCCCCAATTCCCATACTGATCTTTCTGTCCTGGGCCTCTGCCATTGCCAGAGTGATATTGGAATGCTTTCTGGGCTGCAGTTTCAATGTGGTTGGATGAGGACATGTGGTCAATGATATTTACACCTAGAAACTTGAAGCTCTTAATTAGCTCCACTTTGACACCATTTACGTGCACTGGGGTGTGTACTCCACCCTGATTTCTGTAGTCGGTGATCAGCAACTTAATTCTGCTGACATTGAGAGAAACATTGTTGTCTTGATATCATGCTACTAAGCTCTCCATGGTCTCGTCTTTTGTAAATGGAGTTAAAGCGGAATGAGGTCACACAATCGTCAGTATGCAGGGAGTATAATAAAGGACTGAGAAAGCTGTTTGTGGGACACCGACCGGTGTTGAGAATTGTTGTGTTGCCGATACTTCCTGGTTATAATCAGGAAGTTGAGGATCCAGGTGCTGAGGGGATCCAGGAGTTAGGAGAAGTGTTTGGTTGATGTTATGGTGTTGAAAGCAGAGTTCTCGTCTATAAATGGAAGACTAATGTCGGTGTCTTTGTTATCTAGATAATCCAGAGAGCCAGGGAGATAGCATCTGCCGCAGACCGGTTATGGCGATGGGTGAATTGCAGTGGGTCAATGCTGTCCGTGAGGCTGGAGTTGACATGTACCATGACTAGCCTCTCAAAGCAGTTCATGAAAACAGATGTCAGAGCCTCAGGAAGTAGTCATTTAGTCATGCTACCTTAATTTTCCTTTGGGATCGGGGTGGTAGCAGTCATCTTTAAGCAGATGGGAACCTATGATTAGAAAAGGAATAGATTAAACAGCCACAGCCAGACATAAAAACCGTTTTTATACACGAGTAGTTGCTCTACTCAACAGCCAAAAATCTGTAGCCTCCCTTTGATCTTGTATTTTGTTGGTTCACATGCTTGATCAATTATGTTTTATCTTTAATGTTTTATTATTATTAATGTTTAGTGTTTTCTGAGTCATTCGTAACTGTCACTATGTCATGTTGTTACTTGTGGGCGGAGCACCAAGGCAAATTCCTTGTATGTGAATACTTGGCCAATAAACTTACTTAAAGATGTCTGCAAATACTCCTGCCAGCTGGTCTGTGCAGATTCAGAGGATAAAAGCTCACCCTCTGCTCTCAGAACAGGTGAAGGTCATTCCACTGACTTGCTGTTCAAAATGAGCATGGAATCCCTCATTAGGTGACTTTGGTTAGTTTGGGATGCTAGCTTGGTTTGGAATTGTCTCTTGGGACCCCTGATGGCTTTGTGCAGACCATATCTAGGTTTACTGTATCGGTTGGGATCCTTGGATTTGCCCTTCAATAGGGAATTGATCTTGTAGTATATACTGACTGACTTACTGATGAAGTCTATGTTGGCAGTGCCATACTCACTTAGGTTGGCTGCTGATGGACTGGTCCACTGACACCAAGCAGTCAGGTAGGAGCTGATCGGGTTTTTTCTGACTTTCTGTATCGGATCGTCAGGTTCCTACACGCATATAACTCTCAAGATCTGTCTTGTGCCCAGCACATTGATGCAATAGCGAAGAAAACACATCAATGCCTCAACTTCAAGGATTGAGGGTGTTTGGCATGTTGCCAAATACACTATCAAACTTCTACAGATGTATTGATTGGTTGCACCACGGATCGGTTAGGTAACTCGAATGCCCTGGAATGAAAGAGGCTGCAGAAAGTTTTAGACATAGTCTGGTCCTTCACAGGTATTGACCTCCCCACCATTGAAGAGATCTATAGGAAGAGTTGCATCAAAGACCAATGCCGCCTTGGCCATGCTCTCAACTTACTGCTACCACCAGGGAGAAAGTACAAGGACCCGAGAACCATTACCTCCAGGTTCAAGAACAGGTCCTTGCCAGCAGCCATCGGTCTGTTGAACTACACTCCACACGCCTAACGACACCCCTACCATAGCAACAATCTACTGTGGACTGAGTTTTCGGTTGCACTGTGTACTTTAGTTTTTGTACCATTATGACATGGTTACCGAGTATTACTAGTTTATTAATTTATTGCATATTCATTGCTGTATTGTTGCATTAAAAGGCGTGGAAAGCTGTAGCAAGTAAGAATTTTACTGTTCCATTCCCGATGCATGACAATTTGCATGAGAATTTTACTGTTTCATTCCCGATGCATGCTCTTGGTTCTTAATGTAAAAGTGACTTGTCAGCACTTTGTCTTGGTCCTCTGGTGCTTTGTAGTGCAGAGAAGGAATGAGTAATATCATGTCTGTTATCATCAGCTTTTGTTCCCAGAGGCTTTCTGCTCTAATCACTGGCCTGAAAGAAGCATGGCTATAACATTCCACATAGGTGGGCAGGGCAAGGCAAGGATTTCAGGTACGCCCAATGTGTTTGTATTAACTAATTTATTGAAGACATTGCAAGAGGATTAGAAGGCACATTGCTTTGCTCGCCCTTTTGCCTGAGGAGTGAACAGGGAATTATTAATTATGTAAAAGCGATTCATCTTGCTCCATGCATCTCCCATGATGTATAGTTCAATTATAAAGGCCACATAATGGAAAATATAATCTGCTTTCATTGTCGAAACAAATGAGTGGAATTCTGGATTTTACTTCGGAGTCACGTGAGTGACTTCGTGAAGAACCCCGCCTACGGCGCATGCGTGTCATATCGCATACACGCATTGAACGTGTCGGACCTGGGGAGGACGTCCCCTTGAACGGGAGAGTTAACAAGCCGGTCGACGGCAGGTAAGTGATTCTGCATTTTCACCGTTTTTTAGGAATGGATAGAGGACGCAGAAAGGCTGTGAAGAAGCTGCAGGATGTCGGCGGTAAAGGTGCCGGGGACCAGCAGCAGCAGCCGACGGCACAGGCAGTTTGCGTTGAGCCAGCTGTGCCAGATTCAAACCCCGCGCCGGGGAAAAACTAATTCTAGACCGGGCGGGAAGGCGAAACGCAAAACGAACCGCTGGGAAAGTGAGCCCGAAAAATCGCCGGTAAATACTTACTTGTATAGCAGTGATGATGACCAGCTGCAGGGCATAGAGCAGCCGGCAGCGATCGCATCTGCAGAGCTCGGAAAACAGTACGAGTGGCTGCAGCATGTGGGGCCGTCATCTATCTGTTTGGAGGAGTACCGGGACGGCGGAAAACGGCGTTTGCAGCGGCCGGGAGCAACCAGAGCCGGTAGGCATGGCGACGAGTTGCGATTTAAACCGCGTGCGACTAGTGCCCGAGGGCACGAAAGTCGGCAGGAGCGGTGGGCTAAAAAGAAACACCCGCGAGCGACTAGTGCGGGAGAGCACGAAAGTCGGCTGGAGCGGTTGTGGGAGGAACATCTCCATAGTGTCAGGCTCCAGAAAATGGATAAAAGCCGCACACATACAGGTGTAAGTCCCTCAGAGCATGGCCAGAAAAGGCTGCTGGACATATCATCCTCATCTGAAGAGGGTGTTCAAGGGCTGCCTGACTCGGACTCTGAACAAGAGTCAGAGCCACGTTCCCATATGGAGGATGAGGGAACACAGTTGCTGGACATGGTGCACACATATTTCCAGCAAGAAGAAACTGGAAAAGACCTAGAGGCCAGGATGGCGGCCAGCATTGATTATATGACGACCCATCACCTCAAAACTGATACCTTAGCTGAGGTATGGGCAAGACATTTACCTCCGCGAAATTGTGCGGCTCTGAATGTACCCAAGGTGAACCGAAGCATTTGGAGACACGTGGGGCAGGATATTCGGAGTCTGGATATAAAAATACAGAATGCTAGTAAAGGACTCTCGGCGGGTATAACAGCTTTGGCCCGTAGGCTGGAAAATGTGGATATGTCCAATGACATGAAAGACGCTTTAGCACTGTTTTGCAATGTTCAATTTGAACTGAACAACATCAGGAGGGGCTATTCAGCCAACGTTAGACCCAAAATTTGCAATCCTGTGCAAACAGAAAGCCATAAAACCTCAAAATTTGTTGTTTGGGGGTGACCTATCAAAACAGGTCAAAGATTTGGAGGAAGAGGCCAAAACGTTGGGCCTAATAAAAGCGACCAAAGGATATGTCGGAAAACGGTATCATCCTTATGGGACGACTAAAAAAGCAAGTACTAGTATGTATAGTACGAAAAATTGGAGAGAGGCCAGAGGAAACCAGCAACAGCGTCCTTTTTTAGGGGTTGGCCCGGGACGCCCACAATGGAAAATGCGGAAGCCTCCACTTCAACATTTACCCCACTTTCAACCTCAAGGCCCTCCGCAACCTCGGTTAAGACCAAGAAAGTAACACCACCGATAACCATGGAGGTAGGTGGGTCTGTGCCTCAAAAATTAATAAGGAGCACAGAACTTGGAGGGAGGTTGCAATTTCATTTGGAAGCATGGTGTAAGTTAACTGTGGATAGGTATATCCTTAGCAGTATTAAGGGATATCTTATAGAGTTTATACACATACAAGAACCTCCAGTACAACATACACCGGACAGAACTTATATGCTTACCAAATTAGACAGAGCTAAAGCAAAAATTGAAATACAAAGGTTGTTCACGAAAGGAGTAATTGAAAAAACCAAACATGAACAACAGGAATTTGTCTCAAATATATTCATTAGACATAAGAAAGATGGGGGTTGCCGGATAATTATTGATTTATCAACACTTAATAAGTTTGTACAATATGCTCATTTTAAAATGGATACTTTTAGTACTGCTACAGAGCTAGTGTCGGCAGGCTACTTTATGGCAAGTATTGATCTGCAAGATGCTTACTATACGGTACCCATCAGAGAAGAACACAGACGGTTTTTGAAATTTAATTGGATGGGTCAGCTATGGCAATACAAGGCGCTACCAAACGGGCTAACGTCAGCCCCTAGATTATTCACAAAAATTCTTAAACCAGCTTTGGCATTTCTTAGACAACAAAACTATAGAGTGATGGCATATTTGGATGATATCTTGATTGTGGGGAAAACTTATGAATTGGCTAGTAGAGCAGTGGTTGCCACAAGAAAATTGATGGAACAGCTGGGATTCATTATCCATCCAATTAAGTCAAGATTAACACCTGCAACTAATATTGATTACTTGGGGTTCACTATTAACACACTTGATATGTTAGTGACTTTACCTATAGGGAAAGCCACTGAGTTCCAAGAGGATTGCACAGAGCTTATTAATACCGTTAAACCATCCATTAGACGGGTAGCCAGGATTATTGGGAAAATTATAGCCACGTTTCCTGCCATTCAATTTGGACGATTGCATTACCAAAATTTACAGAGGGCTAACAATTAGAGCTATAAAAGAACTACAATGGTGGGAACAAAATGTTATATATAGCTCCAACCCAATAGTTATTCCAAACCCATCTGTGGTATTACAAACAGATGCCAGTGCACTGGGTTGGGGAGCAACGGATACCATCTCGAGCTCTGGAGGGAGATGGAATATACAGGAAACTAACCTACTTACCACAAAGGGTATAAATTACTTAGAAATGTTGAGTGCTTTTTATGGTTTAAAATCTTATTGCTCGGGAATGATTAACCAGCATGTTAGATTGCAGATAGACAATACCACGGGGGTGGCATATATAAATCATATGGGTGGAAATATATCAATATCCTGTGATGAATTGGCAAACCATATTTGGGAATGGTGTATCCAAAGGAATATTTGGTTATCGGCTACGTATCTACCAGGGATACTTAATTCAGTGGCAGACGCCAGGTCACGAAAATTTAATGAAAATACGGAATGGATGTTAGACAGAAAGATATTTGCTGATATCACAGCAAAGTACGGAAGGCCGGATATTGATCTTTTTGCATCCAGGTTAAATCATCAGTTACCTAGGTATATATCATGGGAACCAGATCCTGAGGCAGAAGCTACAGATGCATTCTCTTTGCACTGGGGGAAATGGTTCATTTATGCATTTCCTCCTTTCTGCCTCATCAATCGGGTACTACGGAAAATTCAGCTAGACTCGGCATCTGGGATTCTCATAGTACCTGATTGGCCTACCCAACCATGGTTCTCGGTGCTGCAGGATTTGGTGCTTACACCATATATTACTTTAAAACATAGTCCTCAGTTGCTGGTGCATCCGGTGACTGGGGACAGCCATCCTTGCCATAATTATCTAAATTTATTGGTTTGTAGACTCTGAAGGAACCATTTCGGCATATGGGTTTATCTGATAGAACTGTGGACATGATCACAGCAGCACAGAGACTTTTCCACTCAAAAACAATATTTATGTCATGTCAAGAAATGGACTAAATACTGCCTGGACAACAATCTAGACCACAGAAAGGTGGATATTCCAGCTGTCCTAGAATTCCTCACAAGCCTGCACTTTGAAGGACTCAGTTACAGCACGGTCAATAGTGCTAGGAGTGCCTTGTCCAGTTATTTATGGGAAGGCACAGAAAGACAGGGTGTCGGCTCACATCCTCTAGTAATAAAACTGCTACGAGGCATCTTTAACACTAACCCACCAAGGGCTAGATATAGCCAAATCTGGGATGTGAGCGTAGTCCTAAAAATGTTACGGAATTGGTCACCGGCTACGGCATTACCGCTAAACTATCTAACTATGAAAATGGTTATGCTTATGGCGCTGGTCACAGCGCAAAGGGTCCAGTCATTACAGAAGTTAAGATTGGATAACTTGACGGAGGCGACAGGAAGGCTGATTTTCGTGATCCAGGGCCTTATTAAGCAAAATAGACCAGGATCAGCGGGTCAGGTGATAGAGTTCATAGCCTATCCACAGGATGAACGTCTCTGTGTAGTAAAACACATCATGTTATATATGGACAGAACGAAGGCTATCAGAGGCAATGAAAAGGCTCTTTTAATTAGCCATAAGAAGCCATACCATAAAGTCTCGACTCAGACCATTTCACGGTGGCTGAGATATTGCTTAGTTCAGGCAGGAGTGGACACTAATGTATTCAAATCTCACTCCACCAGGGCTGCATCTACATCAGCAGCTAATCGCCTGGAGGTACCGATGGACAATATCCTCAGAACTGCAGGATGGTCATCAGAGAAAACGTTTCGCACATATTACAACAAACCAGTTAGAAAAGAAGAAACGTTTTCGGGCAAAATTTTGAGTTCTATTTAATTTACACCTGAAGCTTATAAGGTTTATAAATTGATTTAATAAATATTATTTACAATTTTTGCTTAAAAATGTTGGTATCATTGTATTTTTTTTTTTTTTTTTTTTTTTAAATACCAGTAACAATTTCTCCCAAACTACCAAGGCAGTTGTGAAGATTGGACTCGTTCCACGGCATGAGGTCACAGAGCTTTGAAGTCTTCACGAAGTCACTCACGTGACTCCGAAGTAAAATAGTAAGATTAAACGAGAACTTACCAGTTTGAAGTTTGATCTTTATTTTATGAGGAGGAACGTTGAGGGAATACGTGCCCTCCGCTCCCACCCTTATATGGTCATATCTTAAACTGGTATCTCTTTAATAATCTTACTATCTTAGGTCATTATTTTCTATCTGTGACCTCACACCGCTGCTTTGAAGAATGACACGCATGCGCCGTAGGCGGGGTTCTTCACGTATTCCCTCAACGTTCCTCCTCATAAAATAAAGATCAAACTTCAAACTGGTAAGTTCTCGTTTAATCTTACTATTCTAATCCATTTTCTGTATTTATAGAATAAATTTGATTTTACAGGATTTTTTTTTAACATTTGTTTTCCCCACAGTAAACTTTAGAACCATTGTGGTTTTTTCTCTCCTTTTTAATCTTAATATTCATCTTTCTTGACAAACTAGTTGAGCACTTGTGACACCTGTGCTTTTTTTTAAGCCAAATATGAGGTTCTTAGTCTCAACCTTTTCAGGCATGACCACTAAATACCATAGTTTGAATAGTTTTCAGTCCCAACCTCCAGAAATTCCTTTCCCAAAGTTGATTATGTAGCCTTGCAGAAAAGTGCTTTGGAGACCTTTCTGAATTGGAATTCAGGAGGGTCAGATCCTTTTTTGTACAGAGCATACTACATTATTCCTGTATACAGCCATCCCTCCTGGTTTGCCAGCAAAGGACACCTTTCCCATGATTTTCCCTACCATCATTGGTTATGTAAAATATTATCAAATTTCTCATCTCAACTCCTTCTAATTGACCTGAATTGGTACAGAGTTTAAAAATTCTATATTTATAGGTATAACACTATTAGAAAAATGTGGCATGATACACAATTTAAAGAGATTTTGTAAACTGCTCTGATTTAAAAAACAAAACAAAACTTAAAGTCATGATTTCAGAAATGTTTGTAGTCCTTTTTGGACATGAATGTCCCAATGCCATTGAGTCATAGTTATTTCATGGAAATGAGCCCTTCAGCCCTATTGGTTCATACTGACCAATTTGCCTATCTGAACTTTTCCCATTTGTCCCATATCCCTATAAATCTTTTGTGTCCATGTAACTGTCTGCCTTTTAAACATTGTAATTGTAACCACTTCCACCAGCTCGTTCACATAACTACCAACCTCTTTGTGGAAAGAGGTTGCCTTTCCGGTCCCCTATAAGTCCTTTTCCCATTCATCTTAAATCTATGCACTCTAGTTTTAGATTTCCCTACTTTTGGGGGATGGGTGGGGAGGGGGGGTGGGGGAATAGACGGTGACTATTCACCTTATGCCTCATGATTTTTATATACTGCTATACAGAAACCCCTTGATCCCCTACGCTGCAGGGAGAAAACCCTGGCCTATCCAGTCTATCCTTTTAACTCAAATCCTCCAGTCCTGGTATCATTCTTGGTTTAGTTTAGAGATACAGCGCGGAAGCAGGCCCTTTGGCCCACTGAGTCCGCACCGACCAGCGATTCCCGCAGATTAAAGTTATCCTACACACTCACTAGGGACATTGTACACTTATACCAAGCCAATTAACCTACAAACCTGTACGTCTTTGGAGTGTGGAGAAAACTGAAGATCTTGGAGAAAACCCACGCCGTCATGGGGTGAACATACAAACTCCATACAGACAGCACATGTAGTATGAATCGAACCTGGGTCTCTGGCGCCGCAGGTGCAGTAAGGCAGCAACTCTACTGCTGTGCCACCGTTCCGCCCACGAATGTGAATTCTTGCCCACGCCCATTCTTGTGAACCTTTTCTCCACCATTTCCAGCTTATTGGCATCCGTTTCTCTAGCTCGGCGACCAGAACGGCACACAATTCTCGAAGGGTTGTCACGCCAACGTCTTATGCGGTTGTAACATGACATCCTGACACTGGGATATCTGATCCATTTTCTTACCATTTCCAGACTCTGAGAAGATCTTAAAGAGCTTGGCATTGTAAATGCTAATCTTGTGCCTATTGAAACTCATTGAATGCTGATGCATGCCTCAAGTTTGGTTAATACTAATCTTGTGTCTAAAACAAAAAGGTAATGGGTCAAGACACTTTCCAGGATTTAAGAACATTTAGGCTGATGCGTGTAAGGTACTTGGTTGCCAATGGTGTTGTTATTTTTGTTTGGGTTCCATTTTTGTTGATAATGGTGTTGGCATTTAACTGGTCATAAGTACTATTTAAATAAATTCTGGTAAATGATGTTAAAAATTACATAATGTTGCTTGAAGAAGGATTAATGCTTACCCCCAGCTTCTTGACTACCAACAAATGCAACTTATCATGCCACATTTCTGAATGTTAACTGCAAGTCACAGTAATTAATTTTATTTCATGTGCATTGAGCCCTTTCTTTAAGAGACAAATGATGGTGTGTGAATGCAATTTTGTTCCAGGCTTTGACGGTTTTAATTTTGCACCTTTTTGGTTGTTGCGAAATTGGCTCTTTATTAGTTCCAGTTTAACTGGTTAAGCATGAAAATAAATACTGCTCATTCACTAAAGTGGCAGCTGGTGGGTGTATGATCCACGTATCAAATTCTTCGTATGTTGCAAAACATACTTGGCTAATAAAGTGTGATTATGTGCTGGAGATGAGATAGTTTTTCAGCTATGTTCCAATTTTCTGGTGCAATTCCCGTGTTGCTTTGTGTAGGAAGAAACTGCAGATTCTGGTTTACACTGAAGGTAGACACACATGCTACTGTAACTCAGCGGGTTAGGCCACATCTCTGGAGAAAAATAATAGGCGACGTTTCAGGTTGAAACCCTCCTTCGGACTGAAAGTAGAGTTGGGGTGAGAAATAAACCCCAGGACATATCAGGGTCGGCAAAAGATGACCTCAGGAAGGGTGGAGCCCATAATGGCCCATTGTTGGCTGTGAAAGGTATGATAACGAGGGATTGTGAGGATGCAACCAGTGGAACTGGTATGACGACTAGGTTCTGTTCGTTCCAGAATGGATGAAGATTTTTTTATAAAGTCGACGGGAAACGTTGGTTGACCTGTTGGTGGAATACAAGTAAAAATGCACGAGCTCAAATTAAATGCTGAGTCGTCAAAAAATGCAAAGCAGACTGACTGGTATAAGATATTCAGTAGGCTGTTTAACTGTTGGTGATTCAGGCATTAAGTTGTGAATCTAGGTGCTGACTTTTCTATGTTACTAAGGGATTCTTGCAGAAAGTTAGCCCTGGTCAGTGGCTGCTTTAAAAACGGAATATATTCCAGTCATCAAATCAGAGAGGGAAATGAGGTGAAAAGGAACTAACTTTACTATCATGAAATATTTTAGGGATGTATTATTAATTATCAGGGCAATTCTGTTTTTTTAATCAACTTGGGGAGGCATGGTGGCGCAGTGGTAGGTTGCTGCCTTACTACGCCAGAGACCCAGGTTTGATCCATGCTTGTCTGTACGGGGTTTGTACGTTCTCCCCGTGACCTGTGTGGGTTTTCTCCAAGAACTTCGGTTTTCTCTCATACTCCAAAGATGTACAGGCTTGTGGACAAGCTTGTATGAATGTAAAAATTGTCCTTAGTGTTGGATAGTGTTAATATGCGGGGATCGCTGGTTGGTGTGGACTTAGTGGGCAAAAGGGCCTGTTTCCGTGCTATATCTCTAAAACCAAACTAAAAACTTCCATTGAGAAGAATAGACAAATCTCTACTAGTCATTAGAGAAACAAGGAACTACAGAAGTGGAGTCTGAAGAAGGGTTTTGGCCCGAAACGTTGTCTATTTCCTTCGCTCCATAGATGCTGCCGCACCCGCTGAGTTTCTCCAGCACTTTTGTCTACCAAGGAACTACAGAAGTGGAGTCTTAAACAAAACGCATCTGCTGGAGGAACTCAGCGGCTCAGGCAACATCTGTGGAGGAAATGGACAAGTGATGTTTCGGTCCGAAGAAGGGTTCCGATTCGAAATATCATCTGTTCATTCCCTCCATGGATGCTGCCTGACCTGCTGTGTTCCTCCAGTACCTTGTGTTTGGCTTTGTTCTGAGAGAGTGTATTTTATCCCCTCTAACTTTGTTTGTTGGATAAACAATTAACAATTAACTGCCAATTACTAAATATTGTATACACATTGAGATCCATCGATACACATCAATATGCTAGTTAATAGTATTTATCTTGGCATAATAATTGTTCAAAGCCAAAATGCTGATGATATCTTTGAATAATCCATAGCTAAATATGAAGTAAATACTCAGCTTGATATTGCTTATTAATGTTATAATTAAATTGCAAAAACAGGTATTTGAGGTTTACTTGCAGACTGAGCAAGATAATTAAGTCAAATACAATATTGCATTCAATGGCTGTTACTGAATGTAGGATTATGCATTCAAAATTTATATTAATACATTGGATTTTCAAGATTGATGTTTTTGTTGACATTCAAGGTTCTTTGTGTTCCTAATATAGAAAATACTACAGAGACCTGAAAATTTGAAATGTGAGCACAAGATTCTGGAAACACTCAGCAAGCCAGCACCTAATGTGGGAGAGTTGCTGGCTTGGGTGATTGTTTCTTTGAATCTGAAATCTAAAATATTGGCGATTACAACAGGTTTTGAGCAACATGAAAACAGGGAAATGTTAGCGGCATTGAAAATGGGAGATTGGGGAGGTGGGGGTGTGCATTTTGGACATGGTGAAGAAGAAAAGAAAAGATCATGTGTGGACTCCAGTGGAGGCAGGAAGGAATAAATTTAACAACACAATCATTAACATCTGCTGTCTGAAAAATTGTATGCAGTAGCAATTATCTACAATTGTGCTCAGGAACAGAAAGCTGTATCAGAAACCTTAATGCAGCTGGCTTGGGGGGCTGTTCGTGGTGAATTTTGTTGGAATTGTGTCAAAGATGGGGACAAGAATCAAAATCTTGGCAATGTAGAGTTTCTTACACTAGTGTGGATCAATGTGGAGGAATGGTTCATAAACACCCTTAAGATACTAATTTTCTCCCCTCTGGCTGAAAAGCCTCCTCTGTAGAGCCTTGTCTTTTCTTTGGTTCTACATTCAAACATAGAAACATAGTAAATAGGTGCAGGAGTAGGCCATTCGGCCCTTCGAGCCTGCACTGCCATTCAATATGATCATGACTGATCATCCAACTCGGTATCCTGTCCCTGCCTTCCCTCCATCCCTTTAGCCACAAGGGTGACATCTAACTCCCCCTTAAATATAGCCAATGAACTGGCCTCAACTACCTTCTGTGGCAGAGAATTCCAGAGATTCACCACTCTCTGTGTGAAAAATGTATTTCTCACCTCGGTCCTAAAAGACTTCCCCCTTATCCTTAAACTGTGACCCCTTGTTCTGGACTTCCCCAACATCGGGAACAATTTTCCTGCATCTAGCCTGTCCAACCCCTTAAGAATTTTGTACGTTTCTATAAGATCCCCCCCTCAATCTTCTAAATTCTAGCGAGTACAAGCTGAGTCTATCCAGTCTTTCTTCATATGAAAGTCCTGACATCCCAGGAATCAGTCTGGTGAACCTTCTCTGTACTCCCTCAATCAATCGTCAAAGCCACAATGTTTGCAACAACATGGTCATGCTAAAGTTTAACTGTATTTTCATTCAACCTACTTGCTGAAGACCTTTGAAACTTTCCTGTTAACCTAAGATAAAACACATGCAAATATCAGTAAGCTCTTCCAAAGCTGCACCCAGTTGATCAGTTCAAATATCATATATTGTTGGGCAGTGGATATGGACTTTGAATCCATTTACAAAACATTATTTTTAGGTGTCTCTCAAAGTGGAAAGTGAAGTTCTTTGCTTATATCTGTCATCGCTTTACAAAACACTGGGCCGGATTATGCGGTAGCAGGCATTCAACATTATCCATTATTAAAAATGTTATTACAAGGGAATGTACGAATGAGACTTTATTATCCGCTGTGACATGTCACAGTGAAATTCTTTGTTTTGCATCCCATACGCAAAGTATGTAAAGTCACCATGTAAAGGGGGCGGACAAAGTTACAAGTGTTTAATGTATATCCCAATGGCCCATCTTTGTTCTTGGCGGCCCCCAAAGCCGGGCCCCTCTTTGGTTTTGGTGGGCTCTCCTCTCCCTGGGTCCTTTTTCCCCCTTTTTTTCTTCTTTTATTTTCTCTCGGCGGACCGAGTCCCTCTTTGTTCTCTTAGCGCCATGTCCACGACCGACCTCCTGCGCCCACCGCTGGCCCATCCGACCTCCGGCAGGGGAGTTTAAAACTAGAGGGTATGTGTTTAAGATAAGAGGGAACATCTGAGGAGCAGACCTTTTCACAGAGGGTAGTGGGTATATGGAACAAGCTGTCAGAGGAGATGGTAGAAACAAGTATTTTAAAAATCATTTGGACCGGTACATGGATAAGAAAGGGATAGAGGGATTATGGGCCAAATACAAGAATATCACAATAGCATAAATAAGCATTTCTGTTGGCATGGGTGAGTTGAGCTAAAGGATCATTTTCTGCGCCGTATAACACTAGCTCTCTATGATTTGCTATACATAGAACGTAGTGCAGTACAACAGGAAACGGGAACAGGCCCTTCTGCCCATAATATCTGTGCTGAACATAATGCCAAGTTATACAAATCTCTTCTGCCTGCATGTGATCCATATTCCCCAATCCCCAGCAAACACATGCACCTATCTGAAAGCCTCTTAAACATCACTGTCGTATCTGCTTCCTCCACCACTCCTGGCAGCATGTTCCAGGCTTTTGTCCGACACATCTCCTTTTAAACTTTTTGCCCTCTCACTTTAAACTGCTAGTCCTTGACATTTCCATCTGGGGAAAAGTTTCTGACTGTCTACCGTATCTGCACGTAAACGCAGCCGAACCAAAGTCCTATAAAGGTGCAAGGTTGCTTCCTGACTCTTATGCTCAGTACCTTGACCAATGAAGGCAAGCATGCCACAGGCCGCCTTAACCACTCTATCCGTTTCCATTGCCACTCTCGGGGAACTATGGACTTGGTTCCCAAGATTTCCCTGTACATCAATGCCATCAAGGATCTTTCCATTAATTGTATTCTTTCCCCTTGCATTTGCCCTGTGCCAAAGTGCAACACTTGTGTGTTGTTGATAGTGAGACGTTTTGAGCAAACAACATGATATTGAGCAGATGATAAGTTGTGCAGAGCAATGCTAGATTGATTTTATTCTTGATAAGTTTACAGTATATAGATACAAGATAAGGGAATAACGTTTAGTGCAAGGTAAAGCCAGCAAAGTTCGATCAAGGATAGTTCGAGCGTCACCAAAGAGGTAGATAGTAGTTCAGCACTGCTCTCTGGTTGTGATTGGATGTAGGTTTAAGATGAGGGGTAGGAAATTTTGAAGATATCTGAAGAATTATTTTGCACCCAGAAGGTGGTTGCTATCTGGAATGCACTGCTTGAGAATGTGGTGCAGGCAGGTACTTTCATAGAAACATAGAAAATAGGTGCAAGAGTAGGCCATTCGGCCCTTTGAGCCTGCACCACCTTTCAATATGATCATGGCTGATTATCCAAAATCAGTACCCTGTTCTGGCTTTTTCCCCCATATCCCTTGATTCCCTTAGCCCCAAACGCTAAATCTCACTCGAAAACATTCTCTTCACATTCTTCACTCTCTTCACAACTTTTAAGAAGAATCTGGGCAAGCACATGAATCGCATGATGAGCAAAACATAAACTGCTGAAGGAACTCAGTGGATCAGACAGCATCTGTGGGGGCAAAGGGTTCATTGACATTTTGGGTCGAAACCGTGCATCAGGACTGAGTGTGGAGTGGATCTGCCAGTATAAAGAGGCGAGAGGGAGGCATATGGTAAAAGTCGCCCCTCGGGTTCCTATTAAATTTTTCCCTCTCTCAACCTAAACCTTTCCCCTCTCCTAAACTCATCCTCTGGTCTGTGATACTCTAATGCGGCCTCACCATTGTGTTATACAGCTGTAACATAACATCCCAACCTCTGTACTCAATACCTTGACTGGTTTGAAAAAAACAGGGTCCAATACTGTCTGAATATAATTTTGTAAGTAAATGTAAAGTGAATGAATCTTTAAAAAGAAATACAATCAGTATTTCCAGCGTGCTTATTTTGATACAGATTAAAATTTTGTGTCAGCCATTATCCATGAGCAACATCTAAAATCTGTTAGATGACGGTTTACTATGAATTTAATTATATAAAGTGATATCAGAACACTTCGGAATGGTGACCCGCTGTGCTGTACAGGATCCAAGACCGGGAAAACTTTGGATACTCTCAATGTAGTTTTGAACTTGGGTTTGGAATAAACAGCCTTCCCCTTTATCTCATGTCATCACAACATTTGGATCCCACATGGGTGTGGAATGTGATTCAACCATCGCCTGTAGTTCGTGAGAAGCTTCTCAGAAGTATTATAAGCGAAATCTAACGCCAAGGCCATTTACAGAGTTGTGTGTGAGAAAAGAGATAAGGGCATTGTTAACAAAGTGATGCGGAGGGGAGATAAGATACTTGAGAGATGGGGCCTTGCCAGCTGAAGGGGTGGCTACCAATAATGGTTATTTCATTTGAAGATGAGTAGGAGGAGCACAACGTTTTAGGTGATTGAATTTTCAGTTGATTCAACTGGGCAGAGAATGCCACGGAGGGATTTTGTGTTGAAGTGGAGTTAATTTGTCAGTTTATATGTAGCGTGTATGCTTTCACAGTGAGACAGAAAATGTTGGCGTAACTCAGCGGGACAGGCAGCATCTCTGGAGAGAAGGAAAGGGTGGCGTTTCGGGTCGAGACCCTTCTTCCGACTGAAGTCTGAAGAAGGGTCACAGTTCTACAGGAGCTGACTGCCTTGTGTTATTGTAGCTCGGCGTTGATACGTATGCCAATAATTTATTATTTTATCTGTTCATTGTTAAGCAATTTGTGATGAGCTCATCAGCAATTCCTGTGATCGTTGGAAGGAAATCTCTGTAATCATGTAACATCTCCTTTTCACTAAATTAGCCAAAAAGATTTTGGGGCTTAATTTCATGCACATTCATTTTTTTACTGGATAGCATGCAAACGAAAGCTTTTCACTGTACCTCTGTACACAGGACAATAATAAACTAAACTAATACATAAATACTTGGATTGGTTTGCCATTGTGGTAAAGTTTGGGACATTTGCCTTGTGGTCAGAAGTGATATCTTAAGATAAATGCTGTTTAAATTTGAATAAAACGCATACATAAGTTGTATTATTAGCTACCAGATCAAATTGTGTAGAAGTTTTCCTCTTATTTAAAAGCAAAAGAAAATCTATTTATATGTAGTTGTGGCCTACTTATGAATAAATTGTTTGTAATTTTCCTTCTTTCTCTCTCTAGGTCTTTGACGTGAGACTAAATGGGCAGCATGTGGTGGTGAAAGATCTGGATATCTTTGATAAAGTGGGACACAGCACGGCACACGATGAATTGGTGACCTTTTCCGTCAGGAAAGGAAAACTCAGTGTTCAAGGAGAAGTCTCTACATTTAATGGGAAACTGCTCGTAGAATTTGTGAAAGTAAGAAAATCTTTTAATGCTACCGAATAGGACTTAACAAAAAAAATCCATTGATTCAACGTGTGTGTGAATGGATGCTGCAAGGCACATTGTTGCGGGATGCCTGATTTTGTTGTTGTTGTTTTCTTCGCTTTTTTTACTCCAAAGGGTGGCACAGTGGCATAGCTGATAGAGCTGCTGTCTCGCAACACCAGAGACCAGGGTTCAAACCTGACCTCGTATGCTGTCTGTGTGGAGTTTGCACGTTCCCTCTGTGACCGTGTGGAGCTTTCCTCCAGGTGCTCCGGTTTGTTACGATGTCCCAAAGACGTGTGGATTTGTAGGTTAATTGGTCTCTAAAATTGTCCCTATGTGCAGGGAGTGGATAAGGTGAGATAACGTAGAACTAATGCAATCAAGTAATTAATGGACTCGATGGGCCAAAGGGCCTGTTTTCATGGTGTATCTCTAAGCTAAACTATACTCAAGGACTAAAATTCCTTTTATTGTTTCGCTTCATCAAATGGCTGATAAATATCTACTGTATATTTACAGAATTTGTATATTGGCTTGTGGTTCAGAAGTGACTTTTTAAAATAAATGTCAGGGCTGATAAATATTTGCAATATACCATTTTGTGGGCCACTGATGCAGCATCAAACAGCTATTTCCAAGTCCACATATCTAGTGAAAATAAGCAGGGGGTGAGCTAGATTTTTGATCCAGTGTTTTGTTCTTGCAGCACATGTTCTGTTTCATTGTCGGTAGCTTCATTTTATCTTATGCAAAACCTGTGGAACATTGTGCTGGGCATTGAATCTCTCTCACTATAGCAGTGCTGTTCAAATATTTGTCTATTCGTTCCTTATCCTGATGTGCTTAATTTCTGGTTAGGTACAGTTTATCAGAACTGTATTCCTCTTCTAACTATTCATGTGTGAGATGTGAATTTTGGGGGAATATAATTGCTGCATCCAATCCTGGGAAAATCCCACTGAGAATCTGGTATGATCTCCCCCCCCCCCCCCCCCCCCCCGCCCATGTCGCCAAGATACTGAAATCTGTTGTGGCACTGGCGCGACAGTAAAGCTGCTGCCTCACAGCGCCAGAGAGCTGGGTTTGATCTGACTACGGGCGTTGTCTGTTTGGAGTTTGTCCGTTCTCCCTACGTGGGTTTTCTCCGGGTGCTCTGGTTTCCTCCCACATTCCAAAGTCATGCAGGTTTTTCGGTTAATTGGTTTCCGTAAAGTGCCCCAGTGTGCAGGATGCGAAACTGGATAACGTAGAACCCGTGTACAAATTGTCAGTGGGCGCAGACTCGATGGGCTGAATGGCCTTTCAACGCTGTATCTCTAAACTAAACTAAACACCACTGTTGATGTTCAATGTGTCATCATCAATATTAAGGTGGGATAGAGATAGAATGCTGGCTCTACATTGTCCACCTGCATCTGATTTTGCTGGATGGGCTTACACTCGGGGGCCCATTGTCGGTTATTATTGAAAATGCAACTGTCTGGTATGGATAATATTTTGTTTTAAGCGTTCAAATCAGCACTGAAGTCAATAGAGCAAGGGTTTTGAACAACTCCCAGGACAAACTGCAGGATAGTTTGTAAGTCTATTTCAGATGTTAGTGGAGAAAGATGAATCCACTTGCATTTTAATATAAAGGAGCTTGCAAAGCCAAGCCCATATGCTCCTCCCTGGAGTAAG
Source organism: Amblyraja radiata (assembly GCF_010909765.2). Taxonomy (NCBI): domain Eukaryota; kingdom Metazoa; phylum Chordata; class Chondrichthyes; order Rajiformes; family Rajidae; genus Amblyraja; species Amblyraja radiata. The sequence goes on along the minus strand of NC_045980.1, from coordinate 29,365,481 downwards.
TTTTCCGAATATTACAAATTACATCATCAATTTAACGTAACAATTACTTTGACTCTACCTATTATGCTACGACCTTAAAAATCTAGTTATATTAATTATGCTGTTGTAACATATAGTGAAAACACTGACTTAACACTAATCATTTTCTTTATGTTGATTCTTTGTTCTAGGGTTACTATGACAACCCTAAAGTCTGTGCAATGTGCATTATAAAGGGATCAGTGGAGGGTAAGTTGATTATTGCAAGTCGTCTCACAACTCTTTCATGATTGTCAATAATGCCAATACTGCTGGAATTCATCAAGTTTAATGGTTTATTGAGAACGTAGCATCCCTGACAAATGCATTATTAATTAAATCAATGTTACAATTGAATCAGTTAACATGAGAAAAGATAATTTATTTTATTTCCTTTCTTACTTGGCTTGTATAGAATTATCTGGATTTCAAATCAAATCTATTACATTGAGATGATTTTGGGGGGCGTGGGATTACAGTAAAGCCACAAAAATACTTCAAGGGATATATTGACAGCTCTTCTGTTCTGCATCTCAAATAACATTTATCTTTAAAAACATTCCTCCAATTAATTAGTTATTAATTCAATTGACGCAACTTGTGGATTAATGGCTTACGTATCGATCTTACTCCACTTCATTCTCTCGCCCTCCTGATATCAGCACTTAAACAAAAAATAAGCACAAAGGTGGAAGGGAAAGAATATTGAAAGTTGATGACGTGCCTTCATATTTTTGAAGGAGAATCAATGATGTGATGCAGAAACACGTTGTACGTGTAGATAAATTATCATGGAAGTAATTTATATAACAACATAGGTAGTACCAAGCTGACCAGTCAGTAAGTTATTCATTTGTTACCACATGGGCCTAATTCTGTCCTCACTCATCATCCACACATTGATTGTTAGGAGGTTTATTTGGATGAGTACAGAATGATTTATTTCTTCCCACCCCCCCCACACACTTTGATAGCCAGAGTACTGAGAATATTCACCTCAACGCCTACAATCCTTCACATTAATTGATCCATCGGGCAAATTCTGTACACAACAACACCTTGTCCATAATTCTGCAACGGCAATGCCTTTAATGGATGTCAGGAAATGAACTTGCAAATGATTCTTTAACTCTAGTTTTTATATTGTAATCTGAATTTGCATGTCCAATCTCTGGATAGAAGGAATGGGTGATGTTTCGGGTTGAGACCCTTCTTTCAGTCTCAGTCTGAAGAAGAGTCTCGACCTGAAACGTCACCTATTCCTTCTATCCAGGGATGCTGCCTGTCAAGTTGAGTTACTCCAGCATTTTGTGTCTATCTTCGGTGTGAACCAGCATCTGCGGTTCCTTCCTGCACATGTCCCATTATTTACATGCATGAATGCACGAGAAAAAGAAAAGCAATAACATGAAAGACATTTGCTCAAGCCTGGTTATGAAATTAAATTGGTCGCTGGTCAGCACGGACTTGGTGGACCAAAGTAAAGTAAAAAATGACACTTTTAAAAGAAAAAAGACTCCCTCTTATAATTGGTTAAATTATTTCCTGTTCCAGTAAATTGGTAATAATTATCCTGATTATTGTAAACTGACTTTGAACTCCAAGCAATGCTGACATCAAATAATCACGTTACTTAATTATGAGTGGTCCTTCTCACTAACTTTGAGCCAACCATGGATGTCATTTTTTCCCCTTCTGTTCACTCCCCACCCACACCCCCTTGCCCACGACTAAGATAATTGAAGCGAAATTTGCATAAGACCCCTGTAAAATATTGGAGTTTTTAAAAAAAACTTTTTTAAAAGCGGCGTAAAATCACCCCACATCTGATAAGGATTAAAGATTGAGATTACATGAATTGGAGACATCCTAACATACTTCCTCAAAAGGTGGATTATATCAATTTTCAGCAGAGTTGCATGAAAGGTTTCCTGTTCTAATAAGGAGCACCAAATGCCATTCGTTTAGCCTCATGATTACATTACCAGTAAGCATCCATGTAGCACTTTATTGAATGCTTTCTGGAAATCTGGGTAATGAGAGTTTTTTAAATTAATCTTGTTATGGAAGACCAAAAACAAAATGTGAAGCCTTAAATGGTGAGACACTTGTAACTATTGGCATAAAGAGGGAAACTGGGTTGTGTTTGCTTGTAAAGTTGAAGTTGATCTGTGGGGAGAGTGCACAGTTAGGAAAGTAAATGTTAGGTTGGCTTTTACCACAAGGGGTTGAAGTACAAGTGTCGTTAACTTTTGCTGCAATTGTACATGATCTTGGTGAGATCAATCGGGAGTACCATGGTTTTATTTTACTTGCCTAAGGAAAGATACTTGCAGGCAATCGTTATAGATCCATTAGCGTGAGAACTGAGATGACAGTTACTGTTTCTCTGTGGAGAGTATGAGTAGTTAGGACCTATATTTAGTTCTCCTCTGTGAACAAGAATGGGAAGCGATCTCATTGATTCATAGAGAGGTTGGTGGGATAGATATTGAGCGGTTGTTTGTCGTCTCTGAATAGTCTATAATTCTGCACCGTCAAAGATGAAAGGAAATTCCTTTGTCGGGAGGATTTTACTTCTTTTGAATTCTTCTCTCCAGAGTCTTAAAATTATTTTGAGCACTAGGGAAATCAAAAGGCAGGAAGATTAGCTAAAAAAATGCAAAGAGGATCATGATTCTATAAGGTCTGAGCTTTTCTTCACTGATGGGGCTCAATCCTAGTTCTGTTCATTCAATACTAATTATGTACTGTTTCTCCTTGGAATAGAGAAGCTTAAAAGGAGATTTTAGTTGTTAAAATTATTGTGGATTTACATTTCCAGTAAATTAGACGAAACAGTTTGCATTAGCTGAGCTTGGTCAACAGAGCGCACAAAATGAAGGTGATTGCCAAAAGTGAATACAACTGAGGAGATATCTTTGCTGCGGTTAGTTAACTCTTGGAATATGTGTAGGGTACAATTGTGGATATGGATTGATATGATATAATGCATCAACCAGAATTGGAAAGTACTTGGAAGAGAAAACCTGATTAAGTAGAAAAGGGACTACATGGGTAAATTTTGGCAAGAGCCAGCACAGGCTTGATCAGCGCTCTCTTTCTCTGCTGGGCTATTCTTTGATTCTGCAACTCCATAAGTTCTAGGAGCAGAATTAGGCCATTCGGCCCATCAAGTCTACTCTGCCATTCAATCACGGCTGATCTATCCCCCTCAACCCCATTCTCCTGCCTTCTCCCCATAACCCCCGACACCCGTACTAATCAAGAACCTGTCAATCTCCGTCTTAAAAAATATCCACTCACTTGGTCTCCACGGCCTTCTGTCGCAATGAATTCCACAGATCAACCACCCTCCGATTAAATAAATTACTCCTCATCTCCTTTCTAAATGTATGTCCTTTTATTTTGAGGCTATTGACTCTGGTCCTAGACTCTCCCACCAGTGGAATCATCCTCTCCACATCCACCATCCAGGCCTTTCACTATTCGATTTTGAATTTCCTTTCATTTTAATGAATTACATTTGGGAAACTACTTCAAGATGTTTGTTTGCCCTTCGGGTTGGCAGGTTTGGTTTCACAACTACTTTTTGACCCAGGAAATGATGTGACATCTAAACAATTTACATATAAAAAATCCCCGTGGCAAATATGTTCTCTCAATAATGTATCTCATCTGGACCAATTTCTTTCTTGAAGGAACTATTAATAGCAGAATTGGTAGACAAAATATCCAATCCGACAAAGACTGAAAATAATGCCAATTATCGACTAGATTTCACCTTTGCCCAAATGTATGTAGGAACAAAGATCTGTGGTTGTTGGGTTATACCAAAGATAGTCACACTGCTGGAGTAACTCAGTGGGTCAGGCAGTATCTCTGGAGAAAAAGGATGGGTGACGTTTCGGGTCAAGTCTGAGGAAGGGTCCGAACCCGAGTTAACCGCCCCCAAAATATAAAACCTGCTTCTTCCTCAACAGAGAAAATGTAGAAACAAGGCACTGCAGATGCTGGCTTACGAAAAAAGACCCGAAGTGCTGGGAGTAACTCAGCCGGTCAGGTCGCATCTCTGGAGAACATGGATAGATGACGTTTAGAGTCGACTAGAAACATCACCTATTCACGTTCTCCAGAGATGCTGCCTGACCTGCTGTGTTACTCTAGCACTTTGTGTCTATCCATAGTATGTGTGGTTCAGAATAGCAATAACACTCTGCTTGTGCAGTGTGAAGTTGTAGTGGGGTAAGTTCATATGCTGATGTAGATTTTCCACACTTCCTTTACTGTAGTACCTTGAATCGCAAAAGGGGGTAACATTGCAATGCAAAATTGGAACCATAATCTTTTGCTTTGTGTGGAACCTACTCTATGTAAACACATCGCAGACAAAATTGACTGAATATTGCCGCCATTTCTGGAAATTCTGAAGATCAACAAATTTGATGGCGAATGTTATGATTTTTGCTGATTTACAATGAGCGTAATGTTTCCTTTCCCTCAGTTGGGCCGAAGCATCTGATTTTGATGATCTTCGAAAGAATCTTTCACTTTTGAATTGAATTTAATATAGAATAGTGCCACTATCTTTCCTGAAGTCAATTTTGCATCTATTAATAAATACTAAAAAACGTTTGTTGGTTTCCTAACCCTGCTCCAGAAAAACTGCCACTGTGAAACACTTCTGTTTGAAATTCTTGTATCTTTTGGCATATCAATTGATCAATGAAAATCCCTATTTGTAACCTCATGATAGAGGCAGTGTAATAAATGAAAAGGTTAAAGATTCTTATTGTTGATTTGGACCTGGATTATAGGTTAATATTCTGAGGTGAGATGATTTGAGTTTTAACACCAGGAACACTGGCAGACTGGATGGTTGTGAGCAAGACCGACTTCAGTATCATTAAGGATGTGTGCCACTCTCTTGTGAATGGTATCTAAATACTTGTACTATCTCTGGAATTCAACCCTGGTAATTCAAATAAATGTATTACTGGCCAGTAAACTCTTTTACTGACCCCTTTTACCAAGTGATTGAAAATCTCCCTCCATCATTTGGTTGGCAATTAGTTTTGAGCACATGGGGACAGACACATGCCTGAACAATAGTGGGCTGCACGGTGGCGCAGCGGTACAGTTGCTGCCTTACAGCACTTACAGCGTCAGAGACCCGGGTTCCATCCCGACTATGGGTGTTGTCTTTATTACGATTGTGCCTTCTCCCCGTGACCGTGTGGGTTTTCTCCGAGGTCCACAGTTTCCTCCCACACTTCAAAGATGTACAGGTTTGGAGGTTAATTGGCTTGGTATTAATGTAAATTGACCCTTGGATGGTAATGTGCTGGTCGGTGTGGATTCGGTGGGCCGCAGGGCCTGTTTCCGCACTGTATTTCTAAACTAAACGGAAATATCCCTTTTTTTCAGTTTTCGTTGCTAAAAAAATATTTAAGTAAGGCAAGGGTTATTCTGGTCAATAATTAATCTGCACTAGAACTAACAGTGGAGGCAATTAGCCTATTTAAGTTCACTCATCCATTTAGTGATATTTGGAGTTAATCCAATTAGCTGAAGTCTATGCAGTCTTGCCTCATAACTAATTCTGGCATTTTTTTAAGTCATTTTATTCTGTCTTTTTAAATTCATTTACTGGATTAAAATGTTACTGGCAAGACCAGCATGTATTTGTTGCTCCTCAATTGTCCTTCAGAAGATGGTGCTGACCCACTGCCTTGAGCTGCTGCAGTCCTTCAAGTGATGCTGCTGGTAGGGAATGTCATGTTTTTTAGATCCAGCGACAGTGAAGGATTGGCAAGAAATGTCCAGGTCAGAATAATGTGTGAAATTGTGGGAAACCTGCAGGTGATGGACTTCCCATGCACTTGCTGCTCTTGCCCTCTTGATCATAAACATTAGGGGGTTTGGAGATGCACTCGGAGTAGTCTGTATGTGGACTGCAGTGCATCTTCTACAACTTTGCAAGCTCTTGCATCTTTTTGTCGTGTGGTTACTAGAACTGTACACTGCACTGCAGCTGACTACTGTAGCTGTAGTATTATTTAACGCAGTTCTAGCGTGACCTTCATGCTGCAGCTTTCCATGCCACAGCCAATAAAATCTAGTGCCCTATATCTGTCTTATCCACTCCATATGTTTCTCCAACCACTTTAGGGATCTTTCTAAAAATGTACCCATTATCAATGACTGGCCTCCACTTGTAGTAACTTTTATATTTTAATCAAAGACACTCTGTCAGCATTCTCCAAGTTCACTGAGATTACGTCTATTTAAGGAGCATCAAATATTATAGTCTAAGCCTGTACTCTCACATCCTTTTGTTAAGAACTTGGGGGTACATGTCATCTTGGTCTGGTAATTTCTTAACCTCTTGCTAGTTGCCCTAATTTTAACACAATCACTTTCAGTACTTCGTATGCTACCCCCTTAATGCAAATGCCTACGATATCCCCATCTAATTAACAAAGTTAATTATTTTAGCTGTCGGCATTTCAGAAACGATGAGTTGATTAGTTGATCTGGTTTGGAATCCCAAGCATGGCATGCAGGCCATTCACTGGTAACAAATGGGTTCCAGTTTTACAGACGTCCATATATCAATTTTGTCCATAAGTTCGAAAACGCACAAAAACATCATCCTGTGGTAAACATTCCTGCCCCTGTTGTGATGAATGGTATCGAAAACACAAGACTTACAAGAATTACTAAGTATAGAGAGAGAGAGAGAGAGAGAGGGAGAGAGAAAAAAAACTAGTTCTGCTGCTCATATTAATGTATGTTCATACATCAAACTTTTGAATGTAATAATATTAGTGGAGCTTGCTCTATCATGTCATGTGTTCAAACCCCAGGATTTTCCTGTAGGAGAGAATGTTAAAGAGTTAATAGCATCCCCTTTCCCATCAGAACTGCCCCCTCCATCGACTCTTTTAAGTCAAGACTAAAGACTTACCTATACTCCCAAGCCTTTCCTGACGTCCTCTGAGTGAGGGCTACATGTATATATGTATGTAGTTTGTTTTGTTGTGCTATTTTTATAACAAATGTAAAGCACTTTGTCCAACGAGAGTTGTTTTTTAAATGTGCTATATAAATAAATGTGACTTGACTTGACTAATAGTGTTTCCAATTGGGTTGCTTGATAATTGATAAACTTGCCTATCAGCATGGCCTTTCTAATAATTATAATAAAATTAGTGTTGTGCGAATTGAAGAAAACAAATCTAAGGAATATGAAAATTGAGTTGAAGTTTTTTCCCTCAGAATTTGAGCTTTACATTACCATGTACTGATTACAAATAGATCTCTTGTTTTAAAAAAAAATCTTCTGCCGAATTACAGATGTCCCAAAACTCCTGCCTCACCCTGGTTTGGAAAAGAAGGAGGAAGAGGAAGAGGAGGAAGATTATGAAGAGGGTGCTGAAAGGAAGCCATTAAGCAAAAAGAAGGTGAAGTCAGGACCTCGAACTCCTGACCCATATGCCTCTGACAACAGCAGCCTAATGTTTCCAATCTTAGTTGCCTTTGGGGTCTTCATTCCCACTTTGTTTTGTCTATGTCGATTATGAGAGATAAACTTAGCATGTACAGTGGTGTGTGTGGGCGAGGAGCTATGTAACAGCATGGGGCAGTCTGTTTAAAACAGTATGTTTCTGTTCCCTCTAGAATTGAGGGGAGGGGGAAAAGAGAAATGGTTTGTACTGACTTTTGAAGGTTTGAATTGCAATAATTTTTGTTTTTGTTAAAAGATTTTTTTTAAAGACTCCTCCAATAATTCTGAAGTGTAAAATTGAAAATCCCAAAAAGTTGAATGTTTGAGGCCAGTACTCGCTGGAACAATTTTTTGCTGTGTTAAAGGTATGGTTTAATGGGCATCCAGGTTGGGAAAAAATGTGCCTCAATGTGAAGACTGTACAACTAATATAGAACCATTTGCCACTAGTGTGTAAGGAAAACTACAATTCCACTAGTAAAACTTGAATGGAGAATTTTAATAGAGAAAACGTACTGTAGGCAAATTAATGGTAATCTGACTACAAATTCCACCCCCTCTGCGGTAGCATGTCCACACGTTGACATGGGCATTATCCTTTTTTTTCCTTGAATAATGAGCTGACCATGAAAATCAGATTCAAGCTGGTTGTTTGGTAAATAATTGGGTGAGTATGAAATGTTCAGAGTGTGAAAAGGCAGTGTTTGTTTCACCAGCATCTTCAGATTTCACCTCTATGGCGTGGTGCAGTGCTCAAATGCTTTACACAATAATTTTTAAAATCTTCTTTCTGTTGGCCAACTTTGCTGGATCACCGCAGCAAATTTCCGTAAAACTGTTATAATAAAAGCAAGAGTAATATGTAACGGTTTGTCAATAACTGAAAGAAAGAAAATGCTTCAAGCCGAATAATTTCATCAGCACAAAAGCTGCAGCCCATCCCCAAACTCTGTTTGAATGAATTTGCTGTGAACTTTTATCATTTTTCTTTGTCATATTTCCTAATATATGTAGTTTTAAAGAATTCCGTTCTCTATTTTTTATTCCTATTCCAGGGTTCCTCTGTGAAAGGTATTTGAAATGGATAGTATTATATTAGCAATAACATTTGAAACCCCTCCACACATGAATACATATTTTAATAAGGCCCTGCTGAGTGACCACATACCAATTGTTTGGCAGTGCTCACTAAAGCTCACAAAAGATGTATAACTCTCAACAAAGGGAGAAACATTTAGAACAGTTACTTGAACCCTAAAAAGTTGTGTTTACTGTAACACCCTGCCATGGAGTCGGTATAATCTGTTAATCCCTTGGTGCTTAATACAGACTTTGGAAGCGTGTTGTGCTGAGTGTAAGATGTAGTGTCTTTATGAAAAGGGATTCTTGCCTGGATGAACTTGGCAGCAAGGGACTGCATTCATAATCTGAGAGAAAGTCTTTACCTGAAATCATGGCAGTAAAGTTCTCAATTGTATCTGTCTCTTCCCTCACTTTGTCCCATTCCCCATCTCACCGCCAACCTAACTCAAGCATTCCCCTTGTTTTTTCCCCAACCACTGTCACCCCTGCCATGTTACTAACATAACGGGCTAGTGCACAGCATGACCATAAATCTGTTGCCATTTGATCTTTATTCCCATTCACTTCCACAAATTAACTGCAGAGGTTACTATGTAGATTACTGTTGAACCTGAGATTTGAAGGCTGTTACCTCTCGAGCAACTCCGAGGGAGGGGAAAGATTGATTTTAGCTCTTTTTAAGAAGTTTAGTTTATTTCAGGTAGGACAATGAAAAGGAGCCATTGCTGATATTTGATATTACAGTTTTAAAATTAGACGCTGTGTTGCCTGCAGAGCACAGACGCAGCACTCAGAATACAAGCAAATCATAGAAATGAAACATTTCAAGTCATTTTATATAAATAATTGTATTATCTTTATAAAGTCCCACATACGGAAGAATCCTTTTGCCTTTCTTGGATAATTCTAAAAAGCTACTTTTGGATTTTGGAAATTAAATGTACAATTCTTGAATACAATAATCCAAGTGTGATATTAAATGACAGGAGAAACCCTGTACAATTTAGTCATTGCCAGTTTTAATGAACATTTGTACTATGGAATTAAAATGCTATATTTCCCCAAAATTATTTTGAGCATCATGCACAACTTGAATCTACATATTCACAAGCAGGCTTTAACTTTCTTTTCCTCGGGAAGAAAGGTGAGAAGGGAATAGATTTTTTTTTTTTTTTTCGAAAGTGTTTGAAGTTTAGAGTTATTCATTCCAAAGAGAGAACTGCTCTTTACCTTTGGAGGTTCAATCAAAATGTTTTTTTTCTTTTGTTGGCTAACCTGAATCCTGGACGGTGTAGGTAGAATTTGTGCTTTATGGTGTAAAGTTGATTTTTTGTGTGTCTGGCGTGTGTGTGCGTGCGCGAGTGTGCGTGTTTAAAAAAAAAAAAAAATTCATTTCAATTTGTAGCTTGGCTTTTGTTTGGAGCTCTCAGGAACTTGGGTTGAGGGTATATTTGTATTAATTTGCACTCTGGTGGTTTTAATCAGCAGTATATAATGAAAAGGGAGAAGATAAAAGTTATTTTTATGTCACATGTGTTCAGACGAGCGAAAGACTACATTTTAGTCCCTGGATAACAGTACGTGTAAAATACTTAACCTGTCAACCCAGGATTTTCTGCCTTTTGGGTAGAAATATTTGTGTGCTGTGCACCAACTACAATGTGCTTAATTTTTTTCCGCAACTTTCTGCCTTTTTATTTTTTGATAATATTGTGTTTGTGCCAGTGCAGCAATGGCCATACTGCCAATATCACCAAACAGACTTGCCTATACATGTAAACTGCAATGGTGGGGCTGGAGAACAAAACCTGTTCATTGAAGTAGGGGAGCTGTCAGCTTCATCCATCCTGACTTGAGTTCGTCTTGATCAACCTAATATTATTTGAATAGATTAGTCAATAAGCCTAATTTTAAATGGATTCTGGTATGACAATTAATTTAACTGTAACCTTGAATTGATTATTGAAAGAACTGTGTCAATGGTTTGTGCACCCCAGTCTTATTACTAACAGTAATTCTGCACAACAAGGATCCCAAAAAAGTATTTTCTTTTCCCCCGAATTTTTCTTTGCCAATTGTTGTTTCCTCCCGGTTTGTTAACAGTGTAAGCTTGGCATTCATCACTATCTGCCTTCTGCGTGCCCGAGCTCAAGCTGTGACGGGCTCTTGGGAAACAGGTAGATGGTCGTCCTGAAGATGGAAGGTCCCCAGGCTGACTGGTAAGCCAATGTCCATCATGGGGGAAGAAAAATAAAGCAGACTCCGAGATCCATAAGCGTTTGCATTTAGTGGTGTCTGTTAATGGTTTATGCAATTGTTGCACAGAAGACATTGTATTAATTCCACCTGTTTAGACAAACTATTATTGAATGTCTGAAAATCTCTACATTCACCAAATAGCAACAAATTCTGCTCTGTTGCCATTACATTTTCTGCAATTTGGAAATAAAACTTTATTGAAACACGTTTTAGTTTCCCCCTTCTATGATACAGGTTCTGTAGAAAATTAAGTACGTTAAGATCATGTAACGATGGAGCCTGTATTAATTCTGACGGGCAGCTGTTTCCTCTGGTAAGTTGGCCAAATGACCAGTTCATCCTATTCACTGTACCTCGGTACACGTGACAATAAAATAAAACTATTTGCAATTGTCCTGCTCGATTCCTCCGGCTCGACGATGATGTTTTAACCCGACCAACAATGGACCATTGTGGGCTCCACCTTTACTTGGCTATGATTTGTTCTAAACCTTTTCATACCTCTAGTTTAACCTCTCCCCTGACTCTCTGTCTGAAGAAGGGTCTCGACCCGAAACGTCGGATATTCCTTTTCTCCAGAGGTGCTTCCTGACCCGCTGAGTTAATCCAGCATTTTGTGTCTACGATCTAAACTATTTGAGTTTTTTTTTGTTTTTTTTAAATTGGGGTGAATTCAAATAGAGGTAAATCTGATTTTCAGGTTAACATTTGTAAACGGAAGATAAATTATCCAAGATTTTTGAAAGAAACACAAAGTAAATTGAAGTGGTTAAAATAGTCTTCAGTGGGAGCTGTGTTCATTATCTCCCACAGTCCTTGCAGACGTATATCCCTGTCACAGGTAAGGATTATAAGGTCCACGCAATGCTGCTTAGAGTTCATGGCAAGCAAGCAGTAATATCTTTAATATTGATTTTTCTTGGGATCTCCTGAGATGGAGATTAAGAAATGATTAATTTGGACAAATACAGGGATTTCTCCTAATAACTTAGCCAGTCCTTCACAGGATCTTTTGGGATTTAAACTGGATGAGAGTAGTGGATGTTGGGCCCTCGATGCTGATCAGCTAGGATAAAGGTTAATGGATAGACACAAAAAGGTGGAGTAACTCAGCGGGACAGGCAGCATCTCTGGACAGAAGGAATGGGTGATGTTTTGGGTTGAAGGGTCTCGACCTGAAACGTCACCCATTCCTTCTCTCCAGAGATGCTGCCTGTCCCGCTGAGTTACTCCAGATTTTTGTGTCTATCTTCGGTTTAAACCAGCGTCTGCAGTTCCTTCTTGCACATAAAGGTTAATGATATTGGGTATTAGTTTATTATTTGTTGCATTTACGTGGATACATTGAAAAACTTTGAATGCTAGCCAGTCAAATCATACATCATAAATAAGTACAAAAGGTAATACAAAATCACCACAGTGCAGAATATAGTGTTGCAGTGTTATGGCGTGACAATTACAGTGAAACGTGTGCAGATTTTAAAAAAAATGTGTAAAGGCCACAATGAAGTAGGCTGGGAGATGGGGATTACACTCTTAGTTTATGAGATGACCCTTCCATAGTCTGTTTACAGCGGAAAATAAACTATTCCTGAATCTGGCGGTATGTGCTTTCAAGGTTTTGTATCATCTGCCTAATAGACATTAGGTGCAGGAGGAGACCATTCGGCCCCTCGAGCCAGCACCGCCATTCACTGTGATCATGGCTGATCATCCACAATCAGTACCCCGTTCCTGCCTTCTCCCCATATCCCCTGACTCCGCTATCTTTAAGAGCCCTATCTAGCTTTCTCTTGAAAGTATCCAGAAAACCGGCCTCCACCACCCTCTGAGGCGGAGAATTCCACAGACTCAGAACTCTCTGTGAGAAAAAGTGTTTCCTTGTCTCCGTTCTAAATGGCCTACCCCTTATTCTTAAACAGTGGCCCCTGGTTCTGGACTCCCCCAACATTGGGAACATGTTTCCTGCCTCTAGTGTGTCCAATCCCTCAGTGGTAGAGTTTCTGCCTTGCAGCGCCAGATCCGACAGCGCCAGAGACCCGGGTTAGATCATGTCTACCTGTATGAAGATTGTATGTTCTCCCTGTGACCTATGTGGTTTTTCTCTGAGATCTTCAGTTTTCTCCTACATCCCAACGGTACAAGTTTGTAGGTTAATTGGCTTGGTATAAATGTAAATTGTCCCTAATAGAACGGTTTTATAGTACCTGTACTGTTAATTTCCGGGGATCGCTGTTCTGCGCGGACTCGGTGGGACGAAGGGCTTGTTTCCGCGCTGTATCTCTAAACTAAACCAAGACTGGGCTACATCCACGACTCTGCAATCTCTTGCATCTTAGACAAAGCTGATGCCAAACGAAGCTATGATGCATCCTAATAAAATGCTTGCTGCAACGCAGCTGTAGAAGTTGGCAAGAGTTGGTAACGCTGTGCTTGATGCTAAATACACTGGTGTTTTTGGATGGGATGCTATTTATTCTTAAGTAATGCTATTAAAAGAGACTTTGGCTTGTGACAGTGTATTGGTCAGATATTAGAGGCACTCTCTTCTACTTTAACAATTTTCCCGCCCATTTTTACCATGGATGTCCAATCCCTCTACTACAACCCTCAAGGATGGCACGTGGGACCTTCGCAATACTTGAAGAGAGATTTAACTAATTACCCCACACCACCATCTTCTCTCACATGGCTGAACTCATTCTCATGCAAAATTATTTTTTCAATTGCACATTTCCTTCAAAACTGTGTAGCACCAAGTTGCATAATTCATGTTGTGGGGAACATCGTCCATTCCTTGCTTCAGCCCGAAGATAGACACGAAGTGCTGGAGTAACTCAGCGGGCCAGGCAGCATCTGGAGTGAAGAAATTGGAGATGTTTCGGGTCGCAATCCTTCAGACTGAAAGATGGAGGTGAGGAGCAGAAACTGGAGGCGATAAAAAGCCAGAACGAAACGAGGCTGGCAACAGATGACCTCGGGAAGGGTGGAGTCCATAATGGGATATTGTTGGCTGGGGAAGATGTGCTAACATCAGGGATGCAAGGAGGCAAACATTGCAACTAGTAGGACAACTGGGGGGGGGGGGTAGTATCCACTACAAGCATACAGAGTCCCACACCTATTTTGATTACAATTCTACCCACCAAAGATCCTGTAAGTACTCCATTACCATCTCCAGCTTTCTGTCACTGCCACAACCGTTCTAACATTGATACCTTCCACATCAGGGCTCCGAAAATAGATTCCTTTTAACTTAACTGGTGTTGCAAAAGATCTGCACCCGAATGTCTTATCTCAAACATCCCAGCTTTGTTGAAAACTCATCAGCCTGAAACTGACATTTTCCTTTCACCGCAGTTGCTGACTGACACCACCCATCTCACCCTGAGTATTTCCAGCATTTTTTGTTTATATACTCTAATATTTTATTTCTCACCAACCAAAAAAAAACCTCAAACCAAAGCATTTCTCTGAGAATTGCCATAGAAAACAATCAAATATTCATAATTTCCAGAATGTCTACCTGAGCTATGATGGAACAGGAGAATAACTTTTTGGGGGGCATTTTCAGCTAATGTTGTTCGTTGATATTTCATAATTGGAGAAAATAATTCCACGCTTGTAATGCATGAATGGCAAAGGGGCAACATAAATGTAATATCCCCCCCCCCCCCTTTTTGCCTCGTTTGCCAGTCACCTTAAACATGCCCGTCGGAGATTTATCCTTGCACCGTTCCAAATGGTTTCTTATTTACTTTTTGTGAGTTTGAATGCTTCCTAAATGTTTTAACTTTCTTTTCTCCAAGATGAACAATGCCTGTCTCTCCTGTCGTACACCCCTCTCTGAGTTTCTTTTAATCTCTTCCCGAAGTTTAGTTTAGAGATACGGTGCAGAAACTGGTCCTTCGGCCACCGAATCCGAGCCAACCCCGCACGCTAAATCTATCCTACACACACGAGGGACAATTCACAAGTTTACCAAACCAATAACCCCTGTATTTCTTTGCACTGTGGGAGGAAACCGGAGATCCTGGAGAAAAAGCACGCAGGTCACTCCAGGACAAGGGGTCACAGCTTAAGGATAAGGGGGAAATCCTTTAAAACCGAGATGAAAATAACTTTTTTCACACACACGAGTGGTGAATCTCTGGAACTCTCTGCCACAGAGGGTAGTCGAGGCCAGTTCATTGGCTATATTTAAGAGGGAGTTAGATGTGGCTCTTGTGGCTAAGGGGATCAGAGGGCATGGAGAGAAGGCAGGTACGGGATACTGAGTTGGATGATCAGCCATGATCATATTGAATGGCGGTGCGGGGTCGAATGGCCTACTCCTACACCTAATTTCTATGTTTCTATGTCATGGGGAGAACATACAAACTCCGTACAGACAGCAACCGTTGTCAGGATCAAACCCGGGTCACTAGCGCTGTAAAGCAGCAACTCTGCTGTGCCACCATGCCGCCCAAAGGTCTTGACTTTCTATTCGGACCACCCTTTCTTTAAAATCATCCTGCTACTATTTGTATGGTTTTGAAAGACTTGATTCCCTTTGAGGAAAGGTTATGAAAGGAGTACTTTGATTCTGTCCGCCATGCACATTCAGCTTGCATTGTAATAAATGCAGTTTAAAACACCAGTCTTTCCTCTCTCCTTGCTCTCTCTTTGCCATGCTCCTGATTGTCGTGTCTGCTAAACTTGCTGTGTGAGAAGGAACTTCAGATTGCTGGTTTACACCGAAGATAGACACAAAATGCTGGAGTAACTCAGCGGCTCAGGCAGCATCTCCGGAAAGATAGGAATGGGTGATGCTTCAGGTCAAGACCCTTCCACAGGCTTGCTGTTTGACTGCAGTATTTATCCCCCAACCTCTTGCCTGCCTCATTCCTGTTCTTGGACTCTCCTTCCTTCCAATCGAGTTGAAACCTGCCTGAGTAGCACGAGTAAATCTCTCCCAGCATATTGGTCCCCCTCCAGTTCAGGTACAATTTTATTCTATTAAACAAAATCCTGTTTATATACCGGTCATAAAGTTAACTCGTCAACTTTATTATCATTTGCACAAGTACAGTGACGTGCAGGTACAGTGGAAAACCCGCTTGCAATAGCATCATGGGCACATAGTGTGTAGAAAGGAACTGCAGGTGCTGGTTTATGCTGAAAACAGACATAGAATGCTGGAGTAACTCAGCGGGACAGGCAGCATCTCTGGAGAAAAAAAGATGGGTGACGTTTCGGGTCGGGACCCTTCAGACACAGGCACATAGACTTAGACAAGCACGTCAAAACATAAATTATACATAAATCATTGCAAGACTTTTTTTTAAAAAGACAAAAAATAAGTCTACTTGATAAACTTAGCACTCATTAACTGTGGGGAAATGGCCTTGATTTTTGTTCCTTTTTTAGTTTTATATTTAAAACCCACAGACTGCAGAATTATCAATTCAAAGGGTGGCGGGTGTATGGAACATGCTGCTGGAGGAGGTAGTTGAGGTAGGTACTATCGCAAAGTTTAAGAAAGATTTAGACGGGCACATGGATAGGACAGGTTTAGAGGGACATGGGTCAAACGCAGGCAGGTGGAACTGGTGTAGATGGGACACGTTGGCCGGTGTGGGCCAGTTGGGCCGAAGGGCCTGTTTCCATGCTGTAAGTCTCTATGAGTGTTCCCCTCCATGTAATCTCTCCTACCTTACAACCTTCCTGTGATCCTTCCATTTAGTGTATCCCCAATTTCCTTTGCCCCCCCCCCCCCCCCCCAAAGGTGTCTCCAGCTCTGAAATTTCCTTCCAACTTTTTCCTTTTAAGATGATCTTTATTCAACAAGCTTTTAAATAGTTAAAGTCTAATGTTTCCTCCTTCAGTTCTTGTCACAGTTTCTCAGGTAGCACTCTTCTGCAGTGGGCCTGGGATATTTCTACATGAAAGCCAATAGATGAATCTCTAATTGTCTTTCCTTTGAGTCGGGATACACCTTCCATTGAAGTTTCTGCTTCCAATAATTAATTTGAGCTCTGCTTGAAATGCACACATTATTGTGGGGGTGTGTTAGGGGTTATAAAGTCTGCAGCAGTTATTTACTGTTCATGTGGCATCTTCCTCGGTAATCGTTGCAATATGGGTTGGCCAGAACTGGTCTTAACTTCTATATCAGAATGTAGACAAAAATCTGGTTAACCTTTCTTTCAGAACTTTCTGAAGAACCAGATTATCACGGTGGCGCAGCGGTAGAGTTGCTGCCTTACAGCGTCAGAGACCCGGGTACGATCCTGACCACAGGTGCTGCCTGCACAGAGTTTTGTACGATCTCCCTGTGTCCGTGTGGGTTTTCTCTGGTTGCCTCCCACACTCCAAAGACGTACAGGTTTGTACGTTTAGTGGCTTTGGTAAGTTGTAAAGATAATTGCCCCTAGTGTGTAGGATGGTGTTAGTGTCTGGGGTGGGGTGTGAAGATTGTAACCTTCACGTGGTCCGCCCTGTTTCGACTAATGCAATCAACTCGACGTGCACAAACGGAAGATCAAATAGAACAAGTTGTTCAACTTTAGGCTGTGCACGCCACACGAAAGAAGAAGAAGTGTATGGGGTGATTGCTGGTCAGTGTAGACTAGGTGGGCTGAAGGGCCTGTTTCTGCACTGTATTTCTAATGTCTAAACATCTTGCCATGATGCAGTTCACAGTCAAAGCCAACTCGCTACTTTTTAAGACGATATACTGCTGATGTATATTCACTGTTAAATAGCAAATAATATAGCGCGTTGCAATAGCCCACAATCAACAATTTAATCATAAATGGCTAATTTTATTACTGGTGTGGTTAATTATTAGCCTTGAAATTGCCCAAGAGCACAGACAAGTCTTTATTCATGAAGAAAGGAACACTTCCGACTGCGGCACATCGAGATTAAGCAGATAAACGAGCCCTTTACAGTGGTGCAGTGGTAGAGTTGCTGCCTTACAGCGCCAGAGACCCGGGTTCGTTCCTGACTACAGGGAGTTTGCGTTTCTGTGACCACGTGGGTTTTCTCCGGGTGCTCCGGTTTCCTCCCACACTCCAAAGGTTGTCAATTAATTGGCTTGATGTTTGTGTAAATTGTCCCTAGTGTGTGTAGGATAGTGTTAGTGAGCGGGGATCGCTGGGTAGCACGGACTAGTTGGGCCGAAGGGCTTGGTTTCCGCACTGCATCTCTAAACTAAACTAAATTGTGGTGCACAGCGGGTAGAGCTGCTGCCTCACAGCACCAGAGACCCATGTGGGTAGCTAATGTAACCCCACTTTTTAAAAAGGGAGGGAGAGAGAAAACGGGGAATTACAGACCAGTTAGTCTAACATCGGTGGTGGGGAAAATTCTGGAGTCAGTTATTAAAGATGGGATAGCAGCACATTTGGAAAGTGGTGAATTCATTGGACAAAGTCAGCATGGATTTATGAAAGGTAAATCATGTCTGACGAATCTTATAGAATTTTTCAAGGATGTAACCAGTAGAGTGGATAAGGGAGAACCAGTGGATGTGTTGTATCGAGACTTTCAGAAGGCTTTCGACAAGGTCTCACATAAGAGATTAGTATACAATACAATACAATACAATACAGTTTTATTCGTCACATTGCACATAAAGTGCAAGTGAAATGAATTTGTCAGCAGCAGAACAATGATAAAGAACACAAACTTAAAGTACACGGCATTGGGGGTTCAGTATTGATGTGGATAGAGAACTGGCTGGCAGACAGAAAGCAAAGAGTGGGAGTAAATGGGTCCTTTTCAGAATGGCAGGCAGTGACTAGTGGGGTACTGCAAGGCTCAGTGCTGGGACCCCAGCTATTTACAATATATATTAATTATCTGGATGAGGGAATTGAATGCAACATCTCCAAGTTTGCGGATGACACGAAGCTGGGGGGCAGTGTTAGCTGTGAGGAGGATGCTAGGAGGCTGCAAGGTGACTTGGATAGGTTGGGTGAGTGGGCAAATGCATGGCAGATGCAGTATAATGTGGATAAATGTGAGGTTATCCACTTTGGTGGCAAAAACAGGAAAGTAGACTATTATCTGAATGGTGGCCGATTAGGAAAAGGGGAGATGCAACGAGACCTGGGTGTCATGGTACACCAGTCATTGAAAGTAGGAATGCAGGTGCAGCAGGCAGTGAAGAAAGCAAATGGTATGTTAGCATTCATAGCAAAAGGATTTGAGTATAAGAGCAGGGAGGTTCTACTGCAGTTGTACAGAGTCTTGGTGAGACCACACCTGGAGTATTGCGTACAGTTTTGGTCTCCTAATCTGAGGAAAGACATTCTTGCCATAGAGGGAGTACAGAGAAGGTTCACCAGACTGATTCCTGGGATGGCAGGACTTTCATATGAAGAAAGACTGGATAGACTCGGCTTGTACACGCTGGAATTCAGAAGATTGAGGGGGGATCTTATAGAAACTTACAAAATTCTTAAGGGGTTGGACAGGCTAGATGCAGGAAGTTGTTCGTGATGTTGGGGAAGTCCAGAACTAGGGGTCACAGTTTAAGGATAAGAGGGAAGTCTTTTAGGACCGAGATGAGAAAATCATTTTTTACACAAAGAGTGGTGAATCTGTGGAATTCTCTGCCACAGAAGGTAGTTGAGGCCAGTTCATTGGCATTATTTAAGAGGGAGTTAGATGTGGCCCTTGTGGCTAAAGGGATCAGGGGGTATGGAGAGAAGGCAGGGATGGGATACTGAGTTGGATGATCAGCCATGATCATATCGAATGGCGGTGCAGGCTCAAAGGGCCGAATGGCCTACTCCTGCACCTATTTTCTATGTTTCAATCCTGACCTTGGTGCTGCCTGTTTGGAGTTGACACTAACTTCCTGTTTCCCCGGGGATACCCACATTCCCCACTCATCCCAAAGTTGTACGAGTCGGTAATTAATTGGCCCAGTAAATTGCCCTTTGTGTGTAGGTGAGTTGTTGAATCGAGGGGAATTGATAACAATATTGAGAGAATAAAATTTGATTAGATTAATGGATAGGAATAGTGTAAATGGGTGGTTGATGGCCAGAATGGACTCAGTGGGCCAAAGGGCCTGTTTCTGAGCTATAATCTCTCCATATTGCAGATCGTGTGAGGCATTACATTTTGGGAAGTCTAACCACCACACAACCTTCGCTGCGAATGGTAGGGCAGCTGGGGAATGTCCTAGAGTAGCGGGATCTAGGAGTACATCCTGTAGTTCCCTGAAAGTGTTATCACAGGTGGACAGGGTGGTAACGAAGGCTTTTGTTACATTGGCCTTCATTAGTCAGAGTATTGAGTATAGAAGTTGGAAAGTTATGTTTACAAGACATGGGTGACGCCACATTTGGAGGAGTGTGGCCTGTTCTGGTCATTAAGGATGTCATTAAGCAGGAAAGGGTGCAGAGAAGATTTACGAGGATGTTGCTAGGACTCGAGTAATGGGAAGAGGTTGGGCAGCCAAGGGCTTTTTTCCTTGGAGCGCAGGAAGCTGAGGGGTGATCTTGTCAAGGTTTATAAAATCAGAATTGATAGGGTAAATGCAGTGCCTTTTAACTGGAGGACGTAGATTTAAGGTAAGGGAGGGGAAAGATTTAATAGGAATCTGAGGCAAACACTTTTCACTCAAAAAAAGGATACAAGGAATAAGCTGCCAGAGGAGGTAATTGTGGCAGCTACTATAACAACATTAAAGACATTTGGACAGGTACATGGACAGGAAAGATTTAGGATATAGTCCAAATGCAGGCGAATGGTGCATCTTGGCCAGAATGGACGAGTTGGGCTGAATGGCCCTTTTCTGTGCTGTATGACTATCCATATGAATCCGTGCTGAACATTAACCTCCCATCCCACTTTGTTCCCCATTCTCCACACATTCCCATTAACTCTCCCTGGATTCTACCAGTCGCTACTCCTGTCCCACTTAGGAAACCTGAACGGAAACCTCTGGAGACTTTGTGCCCCACCCAAGGTTTCCGTGTGGTTCCCGGAGGTTTTTGTCAGTCTCCCTCCCTGCTTCCACTAGCTGCAACCACCTGCAACCTCCGGGAACCGCACGGAAACCTTGGGTGGGGCGCAATGTCTCCAGAGGTTTCCGTTCAGGTTTCCTAAGCCAGGGGCAATTTGCAGAGGCCAATTAACCTTAAAACCTGCATGTGTTTGGGCTGTGGGAGAAAACCAGAACGCCTTGTAGGAAAACGATGCGGTTGTGAGTGCATGCAAACTTCACACAGGGTTGAACCCAGCCTCTGGCATTGTGCGGGAGCAAGTTGGACCAGCTGAACCACTATTGCCCCGTGAATGTGTTGCCCGAGTTAGAATACAAACCAATAATTTGATATGGGAGTAAGAGAGCCTTGACCAGCTGTGCCTGGACCAACACTACATTTGTATTAGAACAGAAAATACGTCAAGGAGTAGGCCATTCAGCCCTTTCGAGCCATTCAATATGATCAAAATCAGCACCCCATTCCTGCTTTCTAACCAATATCCCTTGATTCCGTTAGCCCGAAGAGCTATGTCTCACTCTCTCTTGAAAACATCCACTGAATTGGCCTCCACTGCCTTCTGTGGCAGGTGTGGTCTCACCAGGGCCCTGTACAACTGCAGTAGGACCTCCTTGCTCCTATACTCAAACCCTCTTGCTATGAAGGCCAACATGCCATTTGTATTCATGGTAGCCTTTTAATTTGTAGGCTAATTTGTTCAGTGGTAGCCTGTTTCACTGGAGCCTCTGTCATGTTAACAGTGGTGCTGTGACCTTTCATACAGCAGTACGGATATCTATGTCCTTAATCTTGTGTGCGGCTGTGGGCATTGTGCTGGAGCTGCAATTTACTGCAGACCAGAAGGGTGAGTCAGCAAGCCAAAGTCTTAAATATTCAGACATTTGATGCCCACATCTTGCAGTGTGGTTAAAAATATCTTCCCTCCCTGGACTGAAATGTCATAGTCCCACGCTATGGTGGCTGAAATTTTGCTTGAGGAAAGAACTAGGTTGCACAATTGACCCGAGTCAAATGAGTGGGCTAAAGTATAACGTTATTTAAACATTGCACTACTTAATAGGCAAGAGCGCACAGATTGTCCAGTGATGAGTGTTTTAGGAGGGGGGGGGGAGAGAAAAAAAACAACCAGTGGCTGCAAACTTTGCAGCAATTTTAGTTATAGAGCGACTGCGAGGATACAGGCCGTTCGGCCCACCAAGCCCATGCCATCCATCGATCACCCGGAAGCTAAATCTACCGTATGTTAACCCAGTTTCACATCCTACACCTGAGGGACAATTTACAGAAGCCAATTAGACTACAAACCTGCACGTCTTTGGAATGTGGGAGGAAACCAGACCACCCGGAGGAAACCCACCCAGGTCATTGGGAGAACGTACAAACTCCGTACAGACGGGCCCCGTAGTCAGGATTGAACCTGCGTATCTGGTGCTGTGAGGCAGTAACTCTAACTCTGCACCACTGTAATGTTAACTCAAATACAAATACATGATTAGATTGTGAAGTGCTTTAACATTCCCCTCCCCCCCCCCCCCCCCCCACATTGCAATTACTTTAAAACAATTGTTTTCTTAAAACACTGCATTTCAAATAACACCTACATCATAGTTGGTGAATGTGCAGGCCTTCATATGTAGAATTTATAGCCATCTCTTGAGAAGGCAGTCATGAACTGTTCCCATGAATTGCTGCAGTCTTGTTTATTTTTAGTTTAGTTTAGAGATACAGCGCAGAAACAGGCCCTTCGGCCCACCGAGACAGTAGATAATAGACAATAGGTGCTGGAGTAGGCCATTCGGCCCTTTGAGCCAGCACCGCCATTCACTGTGATCATGGCTGAGTCTGTGCCCACCAGAGATCCCCGCACACTAACACCGTCCTACACACACCAGGGACAATTTATAATTTTACTGAAGCCAATTAATCTACAAACCTTTACATCTTTGGAGTGTGGGAGAAACCCATGTGGGTCAGGGGGAGAACGTTGAAACTCCGTACAGACAGCACCCATCGTCAGGATCGAACCCGGGTCTCTGGCACTGTAAAGCAGCAACCCTACCGCTGCACCTTTTTAGTTTAAGATACTTCCACAGATACGGTCCCAAGTTAACCTAGGTTTTATAGTTAACCCCAAGGGGATGATAAAAGGAGGTGCATATAGCAAAATGTATAGTTTTCTCCACGTTTACAAGTAGATTGAGGGAGGTGGACGTAGATTTCTCTTGAGTTGAGCACTGCAAAAACATTTGGAAACACGAACCAGCAGATGCTGGTTTACCAAGGGAAAACACAAAATGCTGGAGTAACTCGGGCAGGATTGGTGGAGAACATGGGAGGTGATGTTTCTGGTTGGGACCCTTCTTCAGTCTGAAGAGGCGTCCCGACCCGAAACGTCACGCATCTTCTCCAGGGAAGCATCCCAACCCTCGAAGATGCTCCAGCATTTTGTGTCTTTCCACGGCAAAATAACTATTTGGAGATTTCAGAGGTGAGGACTTTGGTTCTGCACCAACAGATGGTTTGCAATAAAGGCCTATATCTAGTTGCTGTGTGACTTGAAAAGTAATTTGTAGGTAGTGATGTTCCCAATTGATCACCGCTCATGTCCTTCGTGGTGGTAGGCATCATGGGCTTGGTAAAACTACTCAAGAAACATTGGGCTGTGGCTACAGTGCATTTTGTGATACTAACCAAAGGTGAAAAGAGTGGGGGTTTAGAGTGGTAGACAGGCTTTGCCTGTTGTGGCTAGAAGTTCATTTACTGATAATGTTGGTGCTGCACTTATCCAGGCAAGGCACTCCTGACTTGTGATGTTGGAACTCAAGGTGGAATTGGCCAGAGAAGGTTGTCGGTGAGCCACACCACAAGAAACTCAGCCTCTGTTCTGCAATTGTCTTCACGGAATTGATGCAGTAAAATTACCTGGGATAATTCTGCAGAAACCCAGATGGTTGACGTGATGGTAGTTCTGCAGTGGGTGGTTAGACTTCCACATTCTCTCTCATCCAAAGAGACTGATTATTTCCAGGCAGTTGTGGATGGTCCAGCGGGCTAGTTTATTTATAGATGGAGAACCAGTTAGCGGGAATATAACGTACGGAATCAGCGACGCCAATGTTTGGTACAGGGTGGGTTAGTTTAGTTTATTGTCACGTGTAGCGAGGTACAGTGAAAAGCTTTTTTGTTGCGTTGCTTCCAGTCAGCGGAAAGACTACATATGATTACAATCGAGCCATCCACAGTGTACAGCTACATGAAAAAGGGACTAATGTGAATAACATTTAGTCCATGTAAAGCCTGATCCAAGATAGTCCGCGGGTCTCCAATGAGGTAGATAGTAGCTCAGGACCGCTCTCCAGTTGGTGGTAGGATGGTTCAGATATGCCCCTGTCCCTGAACTTAGGAAACCTGAACGGAAACCTCTGGAGACTTTGCGCGTCGCCCAAGGTTTCCGTGCGGTTCCCGGAGGTTGCAGGTGGTTGCCGGAGGTTGCCGGAGGTTGCAGGTAGTTGCCGGAGGTTGCAGGTAGTAGAAGCAGGGAGGGAGACTGACAAAAACCTTGGGTGGGGCGCAAAGTCTCCAGAGGTTTCCGTTCAGGCTTCCTAAGTGGGACAGGGGGCTTTAAGCGATAACAGTCAAGCCGTCCACAGTGTACAAGGTACAAGATAATGGGAATCAAAGATTATAGAGCAGAGCTCCTCGATGGGAATAGCGATTAGTGCAAGATTTAGTGCCCTCTAGTGTTGGGAGTGGGCACAAATACAACCACCTGTATTTAGGATGAATGAAGATAATAATTAACGATTGGGATGGAAACTTGTCCGGTTGTTAATCAGTCTGTGAATCTTCCCACTGTTTCAGAATGTCGTCCAAAGCCAAAGTGCAAGAAGGATTATTCCACTGAAAATCAAACTGCGATTGCAAATTGGAAACAAAAGAGAAAAAGCTGGAACCACCCTGTAGGATGGGCAGTCTCTGTTCAAGTTAGAAGATACTTTCAGCAGAAGATTCTGCCAAGTGGCTCCAACTCATCCCGCATGTATTCCAACTGGGACCCCACCCTTCACAATTCCAATCCACAACTTGATGGCGACACTATCCAGTGTTTCTCAAGGCTCTGATCTCGTCATCTTGAGATCCACACTTAATGCCAAGTGTAGTAGTGGTATTAACGAGGCTTTTGGATACTCGCATAGATAGAGAGGGATATGAAGTACATGCAGACAGACTAGATTATGTTAACTTGGCGATAGGCACAAAAATGCTGGAGTAACTCAGCTGGGACAGGCAGCATCTCTGGAGAGAAGGAATGGGTGACATTTCGGGTCGAGACCCTTCTTCAGACTCTTGTGAATGGTGGCTGGAATTGGATTCTGAGCTGCTTCCTCTTGTCCACTTTCTGCTGGAAGGGGTCGAACAGAAATACCGCCCCTTCCAAATGGTTAACGAAAGCACCCTTTTGGAATGACCGTACACTGTGTGGTCTCTCGCTGCCACTCTTCTCATGAAGGTCACATTCACTTGGCTTAGTATAGTTTAGTTTGGAGATACAGCGTGGAAACAGCCTCATCAGCCCACTGGTGCCGTGCCGAACAGTGAACACTCTGTACACTAGTTCTATCCCACGTGCTCGGGATAATTTAAAGATGCCAAGTAACCTACAAACCCGTATATTTAGTTTAGTTTAGAGATGCAGCACAGAAACGGGCCCTTCGGACCACCGGCTCCGCACCGACCAGCAATCCCCGCAGACTAACACCATCCTACACATGCTAGGGACAATTTACAATTATACAAAGCCAATTAGCCCTGCACGTCTTTGTAGTGTGGGGAGGAAACTGGAGCTCCCGGAGAAAACCCACACAGGCCACGGGGAGAACGTACAAACTGTGCAGACAGCGCCCGTAGTCGGGATCGAACCCGGGACTCTGGCGCCGTGAGGCAGCGACTCAACCACTGCGCTACCATGAAGCATCTAGAGAATGGCATCATACGTATTGGCGGGAAATGCGAGGGGGAGGAGAGGCTGGACACAGAGGGGACGTATGAATAGACTTTAAACCCAAATAACGGCTCTACCATGAGGGCACTTGGAAAATAAAAACTTCTACTTTCTCCATAGTGTGTGTCCCATTGTTTGAGCATTTGTTGGCTGGCTTCAATGGAGTGTCCTGAGCATTAGTCTGTGTAAGCACTAGACTTCACCATTAGATGTAGGAGCCATTCAGTCCATAGAGTCTGCTCTGCCACTCATTCATGGCTGATCTATTTTCCCTCTCAACTCCATCCTCCTGCCTTCTGCCCGTAACCATTGATGCCCTTTACCAATCAACCTTTCACCATCCTGCCCCGGTCGAGCTCCACCCTGTTTCACCAGCACATGCACACGCTCTTCAGTCTCTCAGGAGTGCCTGCAAACAGGAGCGAGGGAGGCACGGCTGGTAGTGCCGCTGCCCCACCGCGCCAGAGAGCCTGGTTCGATCCTGACCTCGGGTACTGTCTGTGTGGAGTTTGCACGTTCTCCGCGTGGGTTTCCTCAGGGTGATCCAGTTTCCTCCTACATCCCAAAGACGTGCGGGCTTTGTAGATTAATTGACCTCTGTAAAATTGTCCTGAGTTTTGCAGGGAGTGAATGAGAAAGGGGGATGGGCTTGGTGGGCCGAAGGGCCTGATTCCGTGCCGTATCTTCCTATCAATCACACACTAACCTAAGTTCACAGTGCACCATGAACATGGAAATCCCAGCACATGCAATTGCTAAATGTATCCCACAGATCAGCACCATTTTCAGTTTAGAGATACAGAGTGAAAACAGGCCCTTCAGCCCACTGAGACCGTGCTGACTAGTGATCACCCCGTACGCCAGTTCTAATCCCACACACAGGAGACAATTTGCAGAAGCTGTCAGCTTGCCCGTGTTTCTGTGTGATCTCTTTATCAGTTGAGAACACGCCAATTGTAATTGTAAAGGGATGTCCTATTGACAAACCTCTTATTGCAGCGTTATCTGATTCTTTATCTCCTCTCTCCTTCTCCCTCTCCTCCTCCTCTCTCCCCCTCTCTGTCCCTCTCTCTGTCCCTCTCTCTGTCCCCCTCTCTGTCCCCCTCTCTGTCCCCCTCTCTGTCCCTCTCTCTGTCCCTCTCTCTGTGTCTCTCTCTCTCTGTGCTCTCTCTCTCTGTGCTCTCTCTCTCTGTGCTCTCTCTCTCTGTCTCTCTCTCTCTGTCTCTCTCTCTCTGTCTCTCTCTCTCTGTCTCTGTCTCTCTCTCTGTGTGCTCTCTCTCTGTGTGCTCTCTCTCTCTGTCTCTCTGTCTCTGTGTCTCTCTCTGTGTCTCTCTGTGTCTCTCTGTCTCTCTGTGTCTCTGTGTCTCTGTCTCTCTTTCTCTGTCTCTGTCTCTCTCTCTGCCTCTCTCTGTCTCTCTTTCTCTGTGCCTCTCTGTCTCTCTCTGTCTCTCTCTCTGCCTCTTTCTGTCTCTCTTTCTCTGTCTCTCTCTCTGTCTCTCTCTCTGTCTCTCTCTCTCTCTCTCTCTCTCTCTCTCTCTCTCTATCTCTGTCTCTCTTTCTCTGTGTCTCTCATTCTTTGTCTCTGTCTCTCTCTCTTTCTCTGTCTCTCTATCTGTCTCTCTGCCTCACTGTCTGTCCCTCTGTCTGTCTCTTTCCGTCTGTCTCTGTCTCTCATCAATGCCGCTTTCAATGTCCACCGCAGTAAATCAGAGTTAAAGCTCTGTGTTGCATCCCCTTGCTGGTTTCTATTGATAACCCAGTTTTCTTTACTGAGTATTTTTGGAAGGTCGTCAACTATTCAGAGAAAATCCAATCGAACATTAATGTCACAGATTGTGGTTGGTGCCGTGAGGTTGAGGGACTCCTTTCATTCTGTGCACTCTGCAATGGTTTCATTTGCAATTTTACTGCTTGATGTTACAGCTGGGTGAACTCAATTTGAGTTTGCAACGAATCCCTAAATCTGCCTGATTTTTGGGATGTACTCATCTTCTCACAAAGGGCCGGGATTAACTGCCTGTCACAGTGAGGTGGGATTAAGGAATATTGAGTCGGGTCGAGATGGTGCTGAATTGAGTGATATTTTACTGAGCCATGAAGAAAAAAGGGGAGATAGACATAAAACGCTGGAGTAACTCAGCGGGTCAGGCGGCATCTCTGGAGAAAATAAACACATGTAGGTGATGTTTTGGCAGGGTGGCGCAGCGGTAGAGTTGCTGCCTTGCAACGCCGGAGACCCGAGTTCGATCCCGACTACGCGTGCAGCCTGTACGGGGTTTGTACGTTTTCCCCGCGACCTGCGTGGGTTTTCTCTGAGATCTTCGGTTTCCTCCCACACTCCAAAGACGTACAGGTTTGCAGGTTAACTGGCTTGGTGAATGTGTAACTTGTCCCTAGTGTGTGTAGGATCAGTGTTCATGTGCGGGGATCGCTGGTCGGTGCGGATCACTAAACTAAACTAAACATCTTCAGTCTGAAGAAGGGACCCGAGGTGAAAGGTCACCTGTTGCTTTTCTCCATCCTACCCCATTTTAATCTCCCCATATTACCATCAACTCTAGAGGAAATTGGAACCTCCAGAGGAAACATACTCAGTTACAGGAAGGATAGGCAAACTCCACAGAGACAGCACCCAAAGTCAAGATTGAAACTGAAATTTTAAAGTTACTCTTGTAACTTTGTCTGCGCCCTGTACTTTGCTTATATATGTTAATTATATGTGTACGGTATACAAATTGAAGAATTTCACTGTGACATGTCACATGTGATAACAAAGTATCAGTCTATCTATCCTCTGGCGTCCTAATTTGAGGAAGGACTTTCTTGCTATTGAGGGAGTGCAGTGTTTGTTCATCAGGTTAATTCCCAGGATGGCGGGACTGACGTATGATGAAAGAGTGGATCGACCGGGCTTATATTCACTGGAATATTAGAAGGATGAGAGGGAATCTTATAGAAACATATAAAATTCTTAAAGGATTGTACAGGCTAGATGCAGGAAAAATGTTCCCGATGTTGGGGGTGTCCAGAACCAGGGGTCACAGTTTAAGAATAGGGGGTAGGCCATTTAGGACTGAGATGGGAAAAAACGTTTTCACCCAGAGAGTTGTGAATCTGTGGAATTCTCTGCCACAGAAGGCAGTTGAGGGCAATTCACTGGATGTATTCAAGAGAGAGTTGGATATAGCACTTTTTGTCTAATTGTAGTCCTGTAGGTCTGTGTCCAAGATGGCTGCCGTGAAGAGAGAGTGGACGCTGGCGCGCTTTGGCTGCCGCTGCTCTCTCTTCACACTGTGTTTTTGATTTTCTGTTTTTGGATTGAATTCTGTTTTTAATTTGTGTCTCTGTGATGTCTTTATTACTTGTTATATTCCGATTATATATTATTCCGATTACTATGTAAGGTGTCCTTGAGATGTCTGAAAGGCGCCCATTAAATAAAATTTATTATTATTATTATTATTATTAGGGCTAACGGAATCAAGGGATATGGGAAGAAAGCAGGAACGGGGCACTGATACTGGATGATCAGCCATGATCATATTGAATGGCGGTGCTGGCTGGAAGGGCCAACTCCTGCACCTATTTTCTATGTTTCTAATCCATTTCCGACACGGTGGTGAGAGGGTCCCGGCTTGAAACGTCGTCTGTCCATTCCCTCCGCCGATGCTGCCTGAACCTGCTGAGTTACTCCAACACCTTGCGTTTGGCTCATACCCAGTGCTTAACATTTCGATAGTTAAAGGCTTTTCGAGGCTGTGTTCATTCATTTAGTGTGATCACTCCCTGAGTCTTCTACTGAGATTGGACTGTCCCTGCAAAGCAGAAGCTGGCCACTGGAGGGGGCTGTCCGCCTGCTGCTCTCTCCAGTCTGCTTAGAGTTTTGAAGAGGGTGATGTCAAACTCTTGTGGGAGAGAGGAGGGGAACTTCTTCAAAGTAGGCACACCTTGAGGAGAATTAGCAGTGGAAGATCTTCCCTCTCCCCTAAATCTCAGGGGAATGGGTGGCGTTTCGGGTCGAGACCCTTCCTCTGAAGAACGGTCTCGACCAGAAGCATCACCTATTCCTTTTCTCCAGAGATGCTGCCTGACCCGCTGAGTTACTCCAGCTTTTTGTGTCTATCTTCAGTTTTAACGCGACGGGGGGAAAAGAAAGAAAATCCATTAATTTCGCTTTGGATTTTACCGACTTGCGTTCAGAATCTGTCGCTGGCGTGGACAGGTAATTTAAGGTGATAAGGTCAAAAGGGATAGTAGTAGAATTAGGGCATTCGGCCCATCAAGTCTACTCCGCCATTCAATCATGGCTGATCTATCTCTCCCTCCTAACTCCATTCTCCTGCCTTTTCCCCATAACCCCTGACACCCGTACTAATCAAGAATCTATCTATCTCTGCCTTAAAAATATCCACTAACGCAAAGAATTCCACAGATTCACCACCCTTTGACTAAATACATTTCTCCTCATCTCCTTCCTAAAAGAACGTCCTTTAATTCTGAGGTTGTGACCTCTGGTCATAGAGTCTCCCGCTAGTGGAAATATGCTCCCCACATCCACTCTGTCTATCCAAGCCTAAAGGGAAGAGCAAAGTGGGGAAATGGTTTAGCTCAAGACACTCACGGTGCTACCCTGCATGTAAATGTGTTCGTCGGTCGGAGTGGAGTTTAGTTTAGTTTAGAGATACAGCGTGGAAACATAGAAACATAGAAAATCGATGCAGGAGTAGGCCATTCGGCCCTTCGAGCCTGCACCGCCATTCAATATGATCATGGCTGATCATCCAACTCAGTATCCCATCCTTGTCTTCTCTCCATACCCCCTGATCCCTTTAGCCACAAGGGCCACATCTAACTCCCTCTTAAATATAGCCAATGAACTGGCCTCAACTACCTTCAGTGGCAGAGAATTCCAGAGAATCACCACTCTCTGTGTAAAAAATGATTTCCTCATCTCGGTCCTAAAAGATTTCCCCCTTATCCTTAAACCGTGATTCCTAGTTCTGGACTTCCCCAACATCGGAAATAATCTTCCTGCATCTAGCCTGTCCATCCCCTTAAGAATTTTGTGAGTTGAAACAGGCCCTTCGGCCCACCGAGTCCGCACCGACCTGCGATCCCCACCCTCTAACACTATCCTACACACACTAGGGACAATTTACACATACGTCAAGCCAATTAACCTACAAACCTGTACTTCCTTGGAGTGTGGGAGGAAACCAAATACGTGACGCAGTCACGGGGAGAACGTACAAACTCCGTACAGACAGCACCTGTAGTCGGGATCGAACCTGGGTCTCTGGTGCTGTAAGCGCTGTAAGGCAGCAACTCTACCGCTGCGCCACCGTGGCTGCCCTGGAGTGTGGCCATTTGCAGTTTGATTACAATACCAGAGTGCTAGCGGCAGGCAGCTAAAAGTTAGTGTTCTGTCACGCAGACTGATGATCGCTTTACACTCACGGTTGTTGCAACCAAATGAAAACACAGATGGGTGGACCATCTGCTGGTGTCTCCCTGCATTTGTAATACCGACGTGTCCTAAAAGAGCAAGTGTTCACACACACACACAGCCCTCTGCTTCCCCTGTGGCTAACACTCAACCTATTCAATCGCAGGTTGGTTACAGCACGTTGAAGGAGGATATTCGGCCCATCGGGTTCATTCTGGCTCTCTGTACAGAAACTGTCCAGCAAGTCTCACTCCCTAGATAGACACCAAATGCTGGAGTAACTCAGCGGGTCTGGCAGCATCTCTGGAGAAAAGGAATAGGTGATGTTTCCGGTTGAGACCCTTCTTCAGACTGAGAGTCAGGGGAGAGGGGAACTAGAGATATGAAAAGGCACAAAGAACAAATTAATGAAGGGAACAAATCAAAGCCAGCAACGATGATCAAGGTGGAGCCCACAATGGTCCATTGTTGGCTGTGGAAAAGGTGATAAAGAGTGAAACTAAGCAGGACGACAGTGAAACTAGTAGGGCGACTAGGGTGGGGAGGAACGGAGAGAGAGAGAGAGAGGGAATGTAAGGTTTACCTTTGTTCTATATTTGAGGTAACCAAGAGAGGTTTAGATGGAGTAAAAGGGAGAATAGTTTCACCCACAGCCAGCTGGGAATTTTGAAAGCCCAGCCTGTGAGGGTGGTGGATGTGGAGACCCTCGAGCGCTTGAAAACAGCAAGACAGGGGGGCGCTACAGACCAAGAGCAGGTAAATGGGGTAAGTATGAATGATGAATGAATGGTACAAGTCACAGTGATGATCTTTGTTTTGCGTGCCTAGGGTATGCAAAGAGTCGCCACATAAAGGGCACCCACAAAGTTGCAAAGTATCCGTTTTTAACACAAACCATGTTGAACACATTCCGTTTGTGGTCCCCCTTTGTTCACGGTGGTGGGTGCCGGAGGACGCCCCGCGCCCTCATCGACATAGACACGTAATGGTCAAAGCACGGACGGGGTGGGCTGAAGGGCCTGTTTCTATGCTGTATGACGCTCAGCTTCTATGAGCTGGCAAGTGAGGGGCGATCGATGGGTTGGTGGAACCTGCCCCGACACTGGACAGGGCTCAGAGATGTGGCGTCAACTCCCCGAGACTGGGTGTGAGACGGAGGGGGGGGGGGAGACCTCAGGGATAAGGGGGATGTGCTGTCAGGTAAGAGTTCCCCTCGGCATCGTGTTCTATGCTCATCCTGTAATTGAGGAAGACCTTAATCGGAGGCAACTTCGGAGACTTTGCTGTGCATTCCAATATCCAGGTCATTTATTTCTATCTAAGAAAACCATGATCCCAGCACTGAGGCCCCGGGACATTGCTCTAACAACCTTTCATCTGCAAAGCAAACATTTAACTGGGACTTGCTATTTTCTATTTTTAAGATTTTTTTTTATCCACTGCCGCTGACCACCCTGGTCCATAATCCTCGTTTTTTTTTAAAATCCGACCTTTTATCTGATATTTTGTCACTTTTTCTTAAAATTCATGTTGATATCCTCCACATTTTCTTCCGAAAAGAACGTCCTTTAATTCTGAAGCTACGACCTCTGGTCCTAGACTCTCCCACTGGTGGAAATAGACTCTCCCGCTAGTGGAAACATCCTCTCCACATCAATGCCTCTAGCTTCCCTCTCCCATGACTCTCAGTCTGAAGAAGGGTCTCAACCAGAAACCTCACCTACTTCCTTTTCTCCAGAGATGCTGCCTGTCCCGCTGAGTTACTCCAGCTTTTTGTGTCTATCTACGATGAAAAATAATTTCAGTTAGGTTAGTCAAGCAAATGATGCTGCCTCTTCGTAATCAACTCAATCCTCTCTGGGTGCCTGTTCATTTTTCTATTGTTACTGTGTCTAAAACCCTGCTCCACACTTAGGCTAAACTGACCAGCCTGCTTGTACGTTCTCTCTGTGACTGCATGGGGTTTCTCCGGGTGCTCTGGTTTCCTCCTTCACTCCAAAGACGTGCAGGTTTGTAGGTGAATTGGCTTCTGTAAATTGTGTGTAGGATCGTGTTGGTGTACAGGGTGATTGCTGGTCGGCGCGGACACGGTGGGCCGAAAGGCCGGTTTCCGCGCTGGATCTCCAAAGTCTAAAGTTCTGGCAAACATGGTGTTTAATATGCACCCCTTCCATTATTCACCCTCCTCAATGTGATGCCAGCCACCATGGTTTGCCATCATGATTATTTCTCTTCTCTAGGGACACTGATGGAAGGTCCTCACCTTGACACGTTTAGCCCTGCCCACATGAGCCAAGCACCTTTGCTGTCCACGGTCAAAGCATTTACGCAGCTCTGAATTGATTCAGTGATTCCCACTGCTACACTGGAAGGATTGCTATTCTTGCACCACTCGCACTATCCTGTGCCAATATTCCGCATCGGCCAATATTCCTCTGGCATTTCCAGTGCCCACTACCTTGTGTATCTGCTCAAACATTAGGTCCAGCACGTTTAGTACCTTGGATGTGATGTGGTCATCTCAGACACTTATTTATCTCACAATCTGATCCAAAAATGCATTAAAAGTGTAATGCCGCTTAGTGTGATCTTTCATAATGAGTGCAATAATCTCTCTTGGTCCCTGTGAATCAACACCCAATCAAGTTGGGCCGAAGGGCCTGTTTCTGTGCTGAATGACTCTAAATGGTGGGACTAGTGTAGATGGGCACCTTGGTTGGCTGGCATGGGTAAACTGGGCTGAAGGGCCTGTTTCCATGCTGTATGACTCTATGACCCTATCTATAACACTCTTCAATCTCAGAAGCTGCGTTGAAATGTCTTTTCCCTGACCTTGTTAAATGGAACATCATCTCTCTTTAGGATTAGGTCTATTATTGTCACGTGTACAGTGTACAGTATTGATTTGCAAGCTAGTCAATCGAATCAGATAACATTATACATAAATATATTCAATCCAAGCTCACATCCAGTAGGTAGAACCAAGGGAAGAAGAGATACAGCTCAGGAACAGGCCCTTCGGCCCGAGGTGCCTGTGCTAAACATGATGCCAAAGTTAACTCAATCTTTGCCTGCACGTCTTGCACTCAACGTTATTCCCTTAATCCTGTATCTGTACACTGTGGATGACTTGATTGTAATCATGTATAGATTATAGGTTATAGGAGCAGAATTGGGTCATTCGGCCCATCAAGTTTACTCCGCCATTCAATCACGGCTGATCTATCTTTCCCTCTCAACCCCATTCCCCTCCCTTCTGCCCACAACCTCTGACACCCGTACTAATCGAGAATTTGTCAATTTCCGCCTGAAGAAGTCTTTTCGCTGACTGGAGAGCATGCAACAAAACGCTTCTCACTGTACCTTGGTACATGTGATGATAATAAACAAAACATTGTCCATGTGCCTCTCCAAAAGTCGTCTAGACGCCTTTCAAAGTTACGTTTGCCTTGTATAGCGAGTGTTACCCGTTTGTTCACCATTAATGGTGACCTTCACAAACACACTCCAGCAAGAGTCAGGTAGTCACGAGTGCTGAATGACTTGGCCATTGAGGGTGGGATGTGACTCTTCACCATGTTGTCGTCGATGCCAGTGTACAGTCAGAGCGTTCAATACGATCTTGAACTCGAACAAGATAAACAGACGCTGAGACAAGGTCCTGGATGTTTATTCAAAGACGCTTCATAGATTGCCGTTGGAACGTTTTCATGCACATGTAGCGAGCAATCGGTCAAATGACACCAACCTTTGTGTGGGAAGCAGCCTTAAAGCAGAAAATATTGTCCTTAACCAATGTTGTATAAGCTGTGCGGTGTCAAACTTGGCTTTGTAACATTTTACTGTATGAATTGCAAGATGTTGCAATAGTCTCATGGACACAAGTGATCTTTGATCAGGTGGTCTTGTCTCAGGTGAATGGGTCGGTGAGTAAACTCTGTTTGGATTCTGCATTGTCCCAAACTGAGTTGCAAGGGAAAGAGAGTTGGGTTTGTAAGCCAAACGGTTCTGTTACTGAACCTACACTGCTGTCTAGCCCTGGGTTAATTGGCTTGGCCCCTAGTGTTTGTGGGATAGTGTTAACGTGCGGGGATGACAGGTCGGCACAGACTCGGTGGGCCGAAGAGCCTCTTTCCACACTGTATCTCAAAACTAAACTAAATGAGTGCTTGATGGTCTTGCCTGGGTGAGGTGGGCTGAAGGGCCTCTTTTCAGGCTTCATTCCCTCATTTCCATGTGTGTGTGAACTTCCTTCTTAAGTTTTGAAATGAAATCTGGCAGAAAATGACTCATCGCTGGTGATTCATTGAAGCCAGGCTGAATGATTAAGAAAAGAGAATGGGACTCAGAATTAATCAATGTACTGAGTGCAATAAATGACGTCCATAGAATCAGTGACTGTTAGTCCTAGACTCTCCCACTTGTGGAAACATCCTCACCACCTCCACTCTATCCAAGCCTTTCACTATTCTGTATGTTTCAATGAGGTCCCCCCCTCATTCTTCTAAACTCCAGCGAGTACTGCCGACAAACACTCATCATAGGTTAACCAACTCATTCCTGGGGTCATTCTTGTAAAGTACCAAAGTGGGTGGGAATGGCCCTACCTCCAAATTACTCAAGGATGTTTGAATATGATCACCATTCTTTAATATCACCATTCGTAGAAACATCGAAACATAGAAAATAGGTGCAGGAAGAGGCCATTCGGCCCTTCGAGCCAGCACCGCCATCCGTTGTGATCGTGGCTGATCGTCCCCAATCAATAACCCGTGCCTGCCTTCTCCCCATATCCCTTGATTATTCATTCATTATCGCTGGGTGGAAGGCTCCCACATAACACTTTCATTGCAGCACCATAATAAGGAAGAACGCATTAAGCAATGAATGGCACATTCAGCAGCATCCAAAAGGTTCAACCAGAAAGAAATGGACAGAAAAAGTAATCTGCATATCCAAAAGCATTAATCATCCTCAAGCAAGTATCGCTTATAAAGCTTAAAGTTGTTTTAATTGTTCAGTAATTATGTGTGTGATGTCCCATTACTCAACGGTTCAATGGTACTTTGTCACATGTACCAAGGTAGAGTGACATTTATTTTTTTGCATGCAGTTCAGTAAAAATATTACTATATATAAGCACAATCTTAGTTAAGTACAAGTACTGGGCAGCATGGTGACGCAGTGGTAGAGTTGCTGCCTTACAGCACCAGAGACCCGGGTTCGATCCTGACCGCGGGTGCTGTCTGTACGGAGCTTGTACATTCTGCTCGTGACCTGCGTGGATTTTCCCCGGGTCAGGTTTGTAGGCTAATTAACTTGATAACATTGCCTGTAGTGTGCGGGGTTTGCTGGTCGGCGTGTACTCGGTGGGCTGAAGGGCCTGTTATTCTAAACTAATCTAAATGTTCCCAACTATGTTTCTATTTAAGTTGAAAGGGAGGGGGTGGGGAGTGTGGCGGGGTGAAGGGAGGACAAAATAAACCTGTTTCAATCTCCCCTCTGGCTCTGTCAAAGAGCACCAGACTCAGAACAAATTGGCTGGTTCTATTTCATTACTCATAACCCATCTGGTCTGTAATTCCCTGACTACTGCTTGGAAAGTTAGGACCTTTGATTAGTGTAATTACAATATTAGTTCTAGTTGTAATAACAATTAAAAAAAAACATGTTTGCAAACAAGAACAGGGGTCCATTATTCACGACAGCAAACAGCGTCACGGTGGCGCAGCGGTAGAGTTGCTGCCCCACAGCGCCAAAAACCCCAGGTTCAATCCTGACTATGGGTGCTTGTCTTGTACGGAGTTTGTACGTTCTCCCCGTGACCTGCGTGGGTTTTCTCAGGTTTCCTCCCACACTCCAAAGACGTAGAGGTTTGTAGGATTAATTGGCTTGGTATCATTGCAAATTGGCCCTTGTGTGTGTGTGTGCGTGTGTGTGTAGGATAGTGTTAATGTGCGGGGATCATTGGTCTTTGCGGACTCGGTGGGCCGAAGGGCCTGTTTCCACGCTGTATCTCTAAACTAACCTAAATTAAACCAAGAAAAGAGAAATGATCTCTTCCCAGAAATGAGGACAAACTAGGGGAACACACAGAAACAACTTCAGGCAGAGATTTATAAATAAACTATTTTAGACAGATTAATTATCAATTTAATTATCCTGCCAATTATCTGATCCCAACAGAGTATAATTATACAAAGTGAATACTTGCTAGTCTTAAGAAATAGGTTGAAGTGTGATTTCCGTGGTCATAGAGTGAAGCGGAATGAGGTTGAAAACGCAATTACCGTGCAGCCATCCAGTAACACCATCACAAGAGCTGCTTTTAGAGATACAGCGCGGAAACAGGCCCTTCGGCCCACCGAGTCCATGCTGGCCAGCGATCCCTGCATGCCAGCACCATCCTACACACACCAGGAACATTTACAATTTCACCGAAGACAAATAACCTACAAACCTGTACGCCTTTGGGGTGTGAGTGGAGACCAGAGCATCCAGAGAAAACCCACCCGCTCACGGGGAGAACGTGCAACCTCCGTACAGACAGCACCCCGTAGTCAGGATGGAACCCGGGTCTCTGGCACTGGAAGGCAGCAACTCTACCGCTGTGCCACCGTGCCGCTTTAGCTGCTCACCAACCAAGCTCTGTGTAGGTTGTTACTTTAAAGACTTTCCCTTCAACTACTGGCCCCACTATCCTTGGAGTTACTTTGGTAGAATCGCGCAGCATGGGAACAGGCCATTCGGCCCAGCTCATCCATGCTGACCAGATGCCACCATCCATATTAACCCCGTTGCTCAGAACGTGATCCAGAGCCTTCTATGTCTAAGCAATGTGAAGTGATCATGGAGACACTTGTGGAATGCTGTCAGCAACACAGCTTCTACCACTCTCTCTGGAAGTGGCGGAGCTGTGATACAGCTGCGGCTCGCCTGCAGTCTGTCTGTTTTTACTTTTTATGTTGTTTTTTTTTGTCTAGTTTAGTACATTTTTTGGTTATTAGGTGGTGTTATGTGTGTGGGGGGAGGGTGAAACAGAGCTTTCTGTCTCTCCCTTCGGGGGAATGCGACTTTTTGTCGTATCCCCCTTCTCTTCCCCCGTCTGCGCTGAGGCCTAATGGCGGAGCTGGCGGCCTCCAACCTGCGACCGACCTCGAGGGTCCGGAGGTAGAGCCAGCCAGGACTCACCATCTTCGAGCTGTGGCGACGTCCGGGTAGCGGCACGACTCGGCGCTCCGGTGAGGGCGAACGGTGCGGGGCTGAGACACTCCTGTGCGGCCGGCACGGCTACCGGCTGGAAGGTGCTCCCGTGTGAGCAGCCCGGTGCGGAGCTGAGACGCTGCCGTGTGGGCGGCCCGGTGCGGAGCGGAGACGGTGCTACGGCGGCGGCAACCTGGATTCGGGGCTCGGCCGCGGGCCAATGGAGGACAATGTCGGGAGCTCGCAGGTCACAGGCTGGTGCCTGTTTTCCGGAGCACCCGTTGCAACAGCTGCGGGCAGCTTCGACAACCCCCCGGGCCGCGGAGTTTGAATCCGCGGGACTGACTTACCATCGCCCGGTGGGGTATCGCCTCGGCGCAGAGGGAGAAGAGGAGGGAAGAGACAGTAACTCTAAGACTTTTGCCTCCATCACAGTGAGGAGGTGTTTGGTGAACTCACTGTGGTGGATGTTAATTTGTGTTTATTGTGTTTTGTTATTATTACATGTATGGCTGCAGGCAACAGCATTTCGTTCAGACCGAAAGGTCTGAATGACAAATAAAGGATTCAATTCTCTCATAGAAACATAGACATAGAAAATAGGTGCAGGAGTAGGCCATTCGGCCCTTCGAGCCTGCATCGCCATTCAATATGATCATGGCTGATCATCCAAAGGTGCGATCTGGCACTAACCACACTCTGGGTGAAGAAGGTCCCCTTCACACCGCCTCTGAATCTCTTTCCCTCCACCCGCAAACCAATTGTATCCAATTTTATCTACCTCTGATATGGGGAAATGCTTCCTGAAATCTGGAGTAACTCAGCAGTTCAGGCAGCTTCTCTGGAGATATCGAAAGTAGACATCTCCACAGATGCTGCCTGACCAGGAAAAGCAAATCACTGCCAGGTTGTTGAGCTAAAGTTGGCCTTTTAATATCAAGACCTGTGGCACAGTGGTAGAGTCGCTGCCTGACAGCACCAGAGACCCGGGTTCGATCCCGACTACGGATGCTGTCTGTACGGAGTCTGCCCGTGACCTGCGTGGGTTTTCTCCGGGATCTCCGGTTTCTTCCCACGCTCTAAAGACATACAGGTCTGTAGACTTGGTAAAATTGTAAATTGTCCCTAGTGTGTGTAGGATAGTGTTAGTGTGAGGGGATCGCTGGTCAGCGCAGACTCGGTGGGCTGACGGGCCAGTCTCTGCGCTGAATCTCAAAATTAAAACTAAACCCGCCTTGAATTCTGAAGGCTACAGCATTTCAGAGGCCAGCCTTGCACAAGACAGACACAAAATGCTGGAGTAACTCAGCGGGACAGGCAGCATCTCTGGAGAGAAGGAATGTGTGATGTTTCAGGTTGAATCTCGACCCGAAACGTCACCCATTCCTTCTCTCCGGAGATGCTGCCGATCAATAGACAATAGGTGCAGGAGTAGGCCATTCGGCCCTTCGAGCCAGCACCGCCATTCAATGTGATCATGGCTGATCATCCCCAATCAGTACCCCGTTCCTGCCTTCTCCCCATATCCCCTGACTCCTCTATCTTTAAGAGCCCTATCAAGCTCTCTCTTGAAAGTATCCAGAGAACTGGCCTCCACCGCCCTTTGAGGCAGAGAATTCCACAGACTCACAACTCTCTGTGAAAAACAGTGTTTCCTCGTCTCCGTTCTATCCCGCTGAGTTACTCCAGCATTTTGTGTCTTTCTTCAGTGTTGACCAGCAGCTGCAGTTCCTTCCTACACTTTACACAAGACAGAATCCCCACTCCTCGCTGATGGAACAGTTATAACATTTAGTTTGCGATTGTAAGCATAATATATTTGTAGAAGAATGAACTGCCTCTCATCCATCATTCCTTCGAACATCACTCAAATGTTTGATCATTGTAGACAACTCTTGAATCCCCTGATCTCGAGTCATTCACTGTCCGTTTCCGAGGGAGATAACCGGAGTGAGTTGTGAGAAAGTTCTCTCTTGGTGTTTGGGGAAGAAGGGGTGCATGCAAAGCGGCAAGATTGAAGTTTGTGCAGCAGCTTCAACCCGTCCAGAGTGAATCTCCCTCCTTAATGTGCTCGTGGCAACAGGAGACCGAGAGCAACCAGGCTGTGAAGAAGTTGATGGGATATTCTTGAGCGTTTCATTCCAGCTTCACCACCGTTGAGTGTCCAGCAATCTAAGGCAGGTTGGTGCGTGGAAAGGAGGAGGAATTCTGCTGTTAACATCCCTGCCCTTGAAGCAGAGTAGTCTCACAGAGTTGTTGGCTCGTAGTGAATGAACTAGCCAACTCTTAGTTGTCACACACCTCTCCTTTCGCTGTGCACCCTTCATTTCTTACAATTGCCTTCTGAAATTCACGATGAATCTGTTTCCAATGCGTTGCCATGTTTACATAGTATCCTGTTGTAAGTAAGAATGTCACTGTTCTGTTTGGGACTTGAGGCCACAATGTCCACATTGTCAATGGACATGGCTGGGAGAGTTTAATCCAACCCAAACCCTTGGCCAAGATGCGGATCACTCCCTGCACGATCTCCAGTGCGCGCAGTAAACGGGAAAGTTGTGGAGCCTTT
Organism: Amblyraja radiata; assembly: GCF_010909765.2. Lineage (NCBI taxonomy): Eukaryota > Metazoa > Chordata > Chondrichthyes > Rajiformes > Rajidae > Amblyraja > Amblyraja radiata. The sequence goes on along the minus strand of NC_045980.1, from coordinate 29,324,384 downwards.
CCATTGCATTTATCAGCGTGATATCCTGGGACTTCATACCTCAACTCATCACCGCACCATCGAACAACAGCCGGGGAGGGGGGGGGGAGGGGCTCCTTCCCTCCCTGAAGCTACGTCAAGACTTCGGTTACTGCGAGAATCCATCCATTTCTCGTCTCGAGTACTTCAATGCAACTCTCAACTGGTCTGTTTGAACGTTGCATTAACAGCGCGCGGAGACAAACGGAACCCAAGGGCGTCACGGTGATTAATGAAGACAACAAAATAATTCTTGCCCTTGATATTCCGCTCAGCTAAAGGCCAAAGCCCGCAAAGCCTCAGAGAAGACGGACAAACTGTGAAACAGCTCGTTACAACTTAATATCTCACCCGTCAGTTATGTTACTGATTTTATTTTGAGCATTGCACACTTAAAGAATAATCTCACCACCACGTCCATATGTACACTCCTCGGTGGCGATCACTAGTGTATGATCCTGGGATGGTGTTTAATGTTGGATCCAAGCAGCGGAGGAGTAGAAAGAGTTGATTTCAGTTCGTAACACAATGCCCCGGCATGTTGGGGCACTTAGCATTTCTTCGGAAGCTTGGAACGAAAATGGTTTTGCTCTGGAGGCGGCAAGGCTGTTTAATAGTTTCAAGAACAGTGTGAAGACATAGCAGTAGTCTGTGTCGGTTGGTGGCTATTTGCCACCTTTTGTCCCGAAGGTGACATCCTCTTGGTCAACGAGACATCATGCGGACAAACTCTGCCGAGGGAGAAGAGTAGGTTAGTTTATTTTGTTTATTTTAGAGATACAGCGCAGAAACAGGCCCTTCGGCCCACCGAGTCCATGCCAACCAGCGATCCCCGCACACTAGCAATGTCCACACGCCTGTACAGAGTTTGTACGTTCTCCTCGTGACTTGTCTGGGTTTTCTCCAAGATCTTTGGTTTCCTCCCACACTCCAAAGATGTACAGGTTTGTAGGTAACCTGGCTTGGTCTAACTGTAAATTGTCCTTAGTGTGTGTAGGATAATGTTAGTGTGCGGGGATCGCTGGTCGGTGTGGACTCGAGGTCCAAAGGTGCCAACTAATGGCGTTAAGTGAAGAACGTGCTCGGATCAGATCACCGTAAAACGTGCGGCACGGTGGAGCAGCGGTGGAGTTGCTGCCTTACAGCACCAGAGACCCGGGTTCCATCCTGGGCACGTATGGAGTTTGCACGTTCTCCCTGCGACTGTGTGGGTTTTCTCCGGGTGCTCTGGTTTCCTCCCGTATTCCAATGAGTTGCAGGTTTGTAGGTTAATTGGCTTTGGTAGAAATTGTAAATTGTCCCTGATGTTCAGTGTACTAGTGCCAGTGTAAGGGGGATCGCTGGTCGGCGCGGACTCGGTGGGACAAACATTGGGCCGGTGAGGAAGTGGTGCTCAGTCCCACTGGGCTGATCTTACCTTCAAAGTCAACGCGCCCGTCCCCGTTCAAATCCACGTCTTTCAGTATTTCTTCAATATCCCGGTGTCCAATCTGTTGGCCGAGTAATTTCTTCATGGCTTCGCGAAGTTCTGTGGTGCTGATCTCACCGTCCCCGTTTGTGTCGAACTGCGCGTAAAGCAGACCCCGACTCAGTTTGCAGCAGAGTTAAACGAAACACGAAGCAGATAATCTGCCGTCCGTCCCAACCGGTTCTGGCTAGGTTTGTCGATCGTGCAAGCCTTCAATCTGTTCTCCCCCCGTGATCAGCAACCCCCCACCCCCACGTGTTTGTAACGGTCCACCACCGATTTTCCGGCAACTGGTGGTTTGGCACCTCCTTAAATCCGGACAAAATTATGAGAGCGCGCTTGAAAACCCACATGGAAGTCCCCCTGAAAATGTGAGGCCTAGGCCCGGGGAGGCAGCCGATCTCAACCTCATCGGGACATCCGCGGCCGATCGGCAGATCGAATTTGCCCGCTACAGCTGGGGCTCTGGAACACCCGGCCCAGCCGGATCCGGCAGATCCGTTCACATAGCCGAATTCCGCAGCCAATATCTCAGTCCCTGCACCGTTGGACACCTCTCAGATGCCCGGCAAAATGGATCATACAGAACTGCTCTGGAACCAAGGGTGCCGGAAAATCGGTGAAGGACCTGCACAACTTTCCTTTGGATGCCCCTGTACTATTTGCCCCAACACTCCCGCCATTAGAAAGGTCACCCTCACTGCAGTCCAAGTGCCGGCACATCATCCTCTCTCTCACGCCATGCATGAATTTCCTCCTTATTCACTCTCCATGCTTCGGCTCAGCTGATGGAACGAGGCCCCGAGATCAAATCCCTTGATTCCATTAGCCCTTAGAGCTAAATCTAACTCTCTCTTGAAAACATCCAGTGAATTGGCCTCCACCGCCTTCTGTGGCAGAGAATTCCACAGATTCGCAATTCTCAGGCTGACAACGTTTTTCCTCATCTCAGTCCTAAATGGCCTACCCATTATTCTGAAACTCTGATCCCTGGTTCTGGACTCCCCCAACATCGGGAAAATTTTTCCTGCATCTAGCCTGTCCAATCCCTTAAGAATTTTATATGTTTCTATAGGATCCCCTCTCATCATTCTAAATTCCAGTGAATACAAGCCCAGTCGACCCATTCTTTCATCATATGTCAGTCCCGCCATCCCGGGAATTAACCTGGTGGACCTACGCTGCACTCCCTCAATAGCAAGAATATCCTTCCTCAAATTAGGAGACCAAAACTGCACACAATACTCCAGGTGCGGTCTCACCAGGGCCCTGTACAACTGCAGTAAGACCTCCTTGCTCCGACACTTAAATCCTCTCGTTATGAAGGCTGACATTCCGACAAATTCTTGATTAGAATGGGTGTCAAGGGCTATGGGGAGAAGGTAGGAAAATGGGCCAGGATTGAATGGCGGGGTGGACTCGATGGGCCGAATGGCCTAATTCTACTCCTATAACTAGTGAACTTGTTACTGCAGCACCTCGCGTCTTTTGTTTCTACACTTATTTAACAAATTGTTGAAGTGGTCACCTCCTTGAAAGCATCCCGTAGCTCTTTCACACCGATCATGTCAGCGGTCTCTGCCAAGAGCTTGGGTCCCATCAGTTCCAAAAAGTCATCAAAATCAACATGGCCGCCCACTGAAAATAAAACACAAAGATACAAGAATCTTTGTTGATGAAGGAACTGCAGATGCTGGGAAATCGAAGGTACACAAAAATGCTGGAGAAGCTCAGCGGGTGCAGCAGCATCTATGGAGCGAAGGAGATAGGCAACGTTTCGGGCCGAAACCCTTTGGGTTTCGGCCCGAAACGTTGCCCATCTCCCGCTGAGTTTCTCCAGCATTTTTGTGTACAAGAATATCTGGTTCGGTCACCAAACAATCTTACTCCAAATACATTCATTCTGTTAATGCTCAAGCAACAATACTGGGTCCCAAATGCCGAGTCTCTGTAAGGCACTGGTCAGGCAGCATTTGGAGTACAGTGAGCAAATTTGGGCCCCACATCTGAGGAAGGATGTGCTGGCTCTGGAGAGGGTCCAGAGGTGGTTTACAAGAATGATCCCAGGAATGAGTGGGTCAGCAGATGATGAGTGCTTGATAGCACTGGGCCTGTACTCGCTGGAGTTTAGGAGGTTGAGGGGGGACCTCATTGAAACTTACAGAATAATGAAAGGCATAGAAAGAGAGGATGTGGAATGGATGTTTCCAACATGGAACCCTCGGCTCAGGTTAGCACCTGCCATTGCACTTAGGGGTAGCAGCTCCCAACTGCACTGCAGTGAGCGCGCATGCAACCATGCATCTGTCATCCTGCAGGCTGGAGGATGCAGGAAATGCGTGCATTTTGCAAGACCTTGTATGTGGCCCAAACAGACCACACAGCACACAGCTCGGTGGTGTAGAAAGGAGATCACCTTGCCCGCAGTGCAATGCCTCACATCATTACATTCAGTGTAACACATCTGAGCCTGGTCACCCCAATACAGGAAGGATGTGGAGGCTTTGGAGAGGGTGCAAAAGAGATTTACCAAGACGAGGCCACCTGGATTAGGGACTATTAGCTACAAGGACAGATTGACCAAACCTGGATTGTTTTCTCTGGAATGTAGATGGCTGAAGGGGAGATCTGATAGTGGTTCATAACATTCTGAGAGCCATAGATGAATGAATGAATAAGTTTATTGGCCAAGTATTCACATACAAGGAATTTGCCTTGGTGCTCCGCCCGCAAGTGACAACATGACATACAGTGACGGTTACGAATGACACATAAAACATTAAACATTAATAATAAATGATTATTTTAGATAGCGTAGAATCACCGACGAAGATAGGGACAGAATCTTTTTCCCAGCGTGGAAATGCCAAAGACCCGAGGGAATAGGTCGCAAATGGAAAGTTTAAAGGAGGTGTGCAGAGTATTTGTTTTAATATAGAGAGTGGGAGGTGAGTGGAACACACTGCCGGGGGTGGTGGTGGAAGTGGATATGATAGCGGCATTTAATAGACTTTAAGATAGACACAGAGATAAGTATGGAATGGAGGGATATGGGGCAGGTATTCAGTATTCAGTATTCACTTTATTGTCATTTCACCGAGTACTTGCATACACTGAAGAAACGAAAAATAGTTTCTCATCAGTTTTTGTCGTCAGTGCAATTAATAAAAACAGAAATAAATACTTACAAGTTAAAAATGATCATCTCCAAAATATAACGAAAATAGAACTAAATCAGACATTCAGACAGAACAATCGTTAGATGTTAGACGTGGGGGTGTATGTGTATGGGGAGGGGACACAGTCCGTTAACCAGTTTTATTGCCTGTGGGAAGAAGCTGTGTGGGCTCCTGCTGGTTCTGCAGCTGATGCTCCTGCACCTCTTCCCAGATGGCAGGAGAGAGAAGATGTAGTGGGAGGGGTGGTAAGGGTCCTTAATGATGGGGATGGCTCTGCTGATGCTCCGCTTCTGGTAGATCTCCAACAGGAAAGGGAGGGGGGCACCAATGATCCTATTTAGTCTTTGTTCGTAGGCCCCAGGGAGTGATGCCGTTGGTCAGTATACTCTCAATGGTACCCCTGTAGAAGGTGGTATGGTGAACAGTGGGGAGACCAGCTTTTCTGAGTCTCCGGAGGGGGTAGAGGAGATGAGTTTAATTTTAGCATCATGTGTGAAACAGGCATGTTGGGCTGAGTGGCTTTGTTCCTGTGCTGCAACGTTCTATATTCTGTGATTACGTCGCCATTGAATGTGAACTTACGGTTCATGTTAATCTGCTGGGAGAGTTCAATCAGCTCCATCTCGGTCGGCATGTAGCCCATGGTCCGCATACAGTTGCCCAGATCTTTGCAGCCTATTAAACCATCCTTGTCCTTGTCAAACTCTTTGAACGCGTCTCTTAGCTCTGTCGACAAAGAATCGCTTCATCAAAAATAGCACTTCATTGACGAGTCAAGTCAAGATACCGTGAGTCTGATAATCAGGTCTGAAGAAGGGTCGCGACCCGAAAACGTCACCCATTACAACCAAAAAGTAGTAAACACTGCCCAGTCCATCTTCGGCTCTGACCTCCCTACCATCGAGGGGATCTATCGCAGTCACTGCCTCAAAAAGGCTGGCAGCATCATCAAGGACCCACACAATCCTAGCCACACACTCATCTCCCTGCTACCTTCAGGTAGAAGGTACAGGAGCCTGAAATCTGCAACATCCAGGTTCAGGAATAGCTGCTTCCCCACAGCCATCAGGCTATTAAACTCAACTCAAACAAAACACACACTGTGCTTAAATGCGTCGGTGGTGATCAGTCTACAAACAATACCTGGTGTGTGTGGTGCCTCAACCCACCCTCGCTCAACGTCAACAAGACCAAGGAACTGGGTGGTGAACCTGTGGACGCAGCTTTAGAAAGGAGAGGAGGAATTTCTCTAGCCAGAGGGTGGTGAATCTGTGGAATTCATTGCCACAGATGGCTGTGGAGGCCAAGTCGATGGGTATTTTTCAAAGCGGAGATTGAAATGATGAGTAATGGTGTCAAAGGTTAAGGGGAAAAGGCAGGAGAATGGTGTTGAGAGGGAAAGATAGATCATTGAATGGCGGAGTAGACTCGATGGGCCGAATGGCCCAGTTCTGCTCCTACGTCCTAGGAACTAATCTTTGACCTCAGAGTGAGGAAGTCAAGAGGCCAGGCACCTTTTTTTACTGGTGGGTCGGGGGTGGAGAGTTAGAAAGCTTCATATTCCTGGGCATTAACATCATGGATGACGTGCACTGGACATGCCTTGTGACAGACGCACACAGTCAGATGGGGAGAGGGACCAAATGGGACGTGTGAATATATGGACCTCTAATGGAAAAGGAAAATGTACTGAACAGCCTGCAAATGATATCTGACTCATAGACACAAGGTGCTGGAGTAACTCAGCGGGACAGGTGGCATCTCTGGATAGAAGAAATGGGCGATGTTTGGGGTCGAGACCCTTCTTCAGACTGACCTGAAACGTCACCCATTCCTCCTATCTAGAGGTGCTGCCTCACCCGCTGAGTTTATTCCTGCATTTTGTGTCTATCTGCAGTTCTTTGTTTAAACATATCTGCCTGCTACTTCTTCAAACACACTGTGCCGTTTATCCACTGATTTATTCCAGCCTCTATGATGTTCCCTGCATTAACGTTGACGCCAAGTAATTTAAAAAGAAGATAAATGTTTCTTGCATCAGACTCGGAATGGGGTTGAAAGAATTTAGCATGCGAAAAGATGAATGCTCAGGGATTACAACTAGACCAAGTTAATTTCTGTAACAGCAGGGTGCCCCAGTAATTGGTTACAAACCTACTCCAAGCCTCGTCCCATATCAAATCCCTTGCTAATTTTCACTTGCAGTTTTCAGTTTTCGCAGAGAGAAAGGTGCGGTGAAATCCTTAGGTTTAGAGAATTACTTTCTGGGCTAAGACCTGAGTTCATGCGGTGATAATCTACACAGATGGGACGCTGCCCCCGGTGTTTGATTGAACTGAAATCGGTGGCATTAGATATCATATGCATAGTATTAGATGTTTAGTACAGGCAATACAGGGCAACCCCCCCCACAACAATGTGCCTTCATAGAAACATAGAAAACAGGTGCAGGAGGAGGCCATTCGGCCCTTCGAGCTAGCACCGCCATGCAATATGATCATGGCTGATCATCCAAAGTCAGTACCCCGTTCCTGCATTTTAGGGTCTCGACCTGAAACGTCACCTATTCCTTCGCTCCATAGATGCTGCCTCACCCGCTGAGTTTCTCCAGCAATTTTGTCTACCCCATAATCCCTTGATTCCTTCAGCCCTAAGACTAACTCTAACTCTAAGTCTTAACTCTCTCTTGAAAACAACATTTCATGACAACATTATGTCTGGTATTTACCATCTTCTGGTTCCTTTCAATAAAGCTTGCCGTATCTGGGACTAAATATTGTGGAGGGGGGGGGGGGGGGTATGTTTCTGTACGTGGCTCTTAGTGCATTGCTGTAGTTTAGACTGTAGAGATACTGCTCGGAAACCTGCCCTTCAGGCCACGCCGACCAGCGATCCCAGCGCACCAGCACCAACCTACACACACTAGGTTCTTTATCCTTTTTACTGAAGCCGAAACGTCACCTATTCCTTTTCTCCAGAGATGCTGCCTGATCCACTGAGTTACTCCAGTTTTTTTGTGTGTCTATCCGCGGTTTAAACCAGCACCTTCCCACACACCACGAGTGTATTAACCGGCCCCGTGCCTTATTCACCAGCTCACTGACATCACCAGCTCACTGACATCACCAGCTCACCGACATCACCAGCTCACCGACATCACCAGCTCACCCACATCACCAGCTCACTGACATCACCAGCTCACTGACATCACCAGCTCACTGACATCACCAGCTCACCGACATCACCAGCTCACCGACATCACCAGCTCACCGACATCACCAGCTCACCGACATCACCAGCTCACCGACATCACCAGCTCACCGACATCACCAGCTCACCGACATCACCAGCTCACCGACATCACCAGCTCACCGACATCACCAGCTCACTGACATCACCAGCTCACTGACATCACCAGCTCACTGACATCACCAGCTCACTGACATCACCATTTACGACTAAGCTGCTTTATTGTCCCGAGTAATGTGTTTCAGCCTTAATTACAACTCCTTGCGTCAGACTATTGAACGAATCTCTCTTAAGCTAAGTGTGTAGCCCCAATCTATTTTTTAAGCTGCACTTTCTCGAAAGCTGCAACATTCTGAGATTGCCGCATTACATTCTGCACTCTAGTTATTTTTCTCTTTGCACAGACTAACCTATTGTATGATGTGTTCAAGAGAGTATTGATGTATTCAAGAGGGAGTTAGATATATCTCTTAGCGCTAATGGAATCAAGGGATATGGGGAGAAGGCAGGAACGGGGTACTGATTTTGGATGATCAGCCATGATCATATTGAATGGCGGTGCTGACTAGAAGGGCCGAATTCTGCACATATTTTCTATGTTTCTATGTGTGGCATGATTGTTCTCATGCATGGTTTGATTTGGCTGGGTAGCACGCAAGAGAAAGGGGGGGCACTGTGGTGCAGCAGTGGAGCTGGTGCCTTACAGCGCCATAGGCCAGGGTTCAATCCTGGCAATGGGTGCTGTCTGTAAGGAGTCTGTATATTCTCCCTGTAACTAGGTGGGATTCCTCCCGGTGTTCCCGTTTCCTCCCCCATTCCAAAGATGTGCAATTTTGTAGGCTAATTGGCTTCTGTAAATTGCCCCTAATGTGTAGGATGCAAAACTGGGCTAACATGGAACCAATGTGAAGGGGTGATCGTTTATCGGCAGGCACACAGTGGAGGAGCCCGTCTCCACACTGTATCTCCAAAACTAAAACACACTAACACTTTCAGATTTCACTTCATGTTAACAGAATAGCCCCATTAAAAGAAATAAATTGCCTTTCACACTTTTTACAAGATTAACCATTTCCAGTAATTCTGTCTATAAGAATGCATTATGTTTTGGCATCCATTGTGGTTTATTCAACAATTTGTGATGATCGGAAATGCACAGTCATAGATTCATAGAGTGATACAGTGTAGAAACAGACCCTGTGGCCCAACTCGCCCCCACCGGCCAACATGTCCCAGCTACACTAGTCCCACCTGCCCGCGTTTGGTCCGTTTCCCTCTAAACCTGTCCTATCCATGTCCCTGTCTAACTGTATCTCAAATGTTGGGATAGTCCCTGCCACAACTACCTCCTCTGGCAGCTTGTTCCATACAGCCAGGTGAAAATGTTACCCCTCAAATTCCTCTTAAATCTTTTTCCCTTCACCTTAAACCTGTGTCGTCTGGTCCACTGCCTGGATGAGATGGGAATCTAGGTTTAATAATGATCTGGGAAGGTGCGTTGGATAAAACGATTTGAAAACAGATGGAAAGCACGACGAGGTGGGAGAAGCCATGGAGAGGGACTTGCTAAAGAGCTTCCAAGGTCTGGCTCAGGAGGCTTAATGGCCTCCATCTGTGCTGTCTGGTTCAATGTGTTTGATTACTGCATTAAAATGCTGGCTCTTAAAACAATAAGGATCTACAGGGACAGTAGACTGTGGAATTCAGATATGCTGGAGTGGCAAAAGAGGAACTCAACCATTTTGGAAACTCATCATTTCCCCGATGCCAACACATTGAATGAGGGAAGGGAAAATGTTATTATTTCTTCTGGGTAAAGTAATGCAACGGTCTTGTTATCCGGCACTTAAAAAGCAATACTGTGCACATGAGAATTCAGAAACTAAGAAGTGCAGATACTGGTTTATACCAAAGATAGACATAAAGTGCTGGAGTATGTAACTCAGCGGGTCAGGTGGTATCCCGGGAATAAAAGATGGGTGACGTTACAGGTCGGGACTCTTCTTCAGTCCGTGACAATGTATTCCACAGATTCACCACCCTCTGACTAAGGGACCCTTAGTTAGATGCACGCGGACTGAAGCAGGGTCCCGGGCCAGGACATCACCCGTCCTTTTTCTCCAGAGACGCTGCCTGACCCACTGAGTTACTCCAGCACTGTGTGTCTATCCCTGAGAATTCAGTTTGTTTCTTAACTGCACATTCAGTCCAATTGCAAAAGGTTTTGATGTACGACAATTAAAATAATTACTTACCTTCAATTTCTTCTGCTCCTAGTTCTCTGTCCTAGTGGCAAAACGGATAGCATTAGAACATTGCACATGTTCACTTTTTACAATGCAAATACTGTACAATTATGACAAAGAGGATTATATTACTTCATATAACGTTCCATTCCCTTCGACCTCAGAATCAAAAGACGCAGCTTTAGAAAGGAGAGGAGGAATTTCTTTAGCCAGCGGGTGATGAATCTGTGGAATTCATTGCCACAGACGGCTGTGGAGGCCAAGTCAATGGGTATTTCTAAAACGGAGATTGTCAGGTTCTTGATTAGTAAGAGCGCCAGGGGTTATGGGGAGACGGCAGGAGAGTGGGGTTGAGAGGGAAAGATAGATCAGCCGTGATTGAATGGCAGAGTAGACTCGATGAGCCGAATGTCCTAATTCTGATCCTAGGACTTATGAACTTATGAGCATTGAAGGCTAATGACATGGATCCCAGAAGTATCAGTGACGGGATTACTTCTTTTAATTAAAAACTCCAGTTCATCTTTTAGTGGAGTGCGTCTCATTGAGCCCAAATGGTTGTAAGCAAAAAGAACACTTAGTATTTCAATCTAATATTACTGACACCATCCACGATGCACTCTGATCCAACTGGTGTGTGATGTCTGTTGTCTCAATTCTCAAAGCTGAGGTCTCAATTCTCCTTTGTTGAATTAGTTCATATGAACAAATTGCTTTTTGTTTTTGAATAAATGAGATTTTATTTCCAAAGCTTTGACCTGGTTGTGCAATTGTCGTTAACAAATAACAGAACTGCTTCATTCGGACACTGAACAGCATGAGCAAAAACGATGAGCAAACAGTTTGGTCAGATGTTCACCTCATTTAAAAGGGAGAAGTTCTTTAAATTGTAAGAAATAAGGCAAAAGGAAAATGATTTCATAGAGGAACTCTGCTTTGTAAGGAGAGAAATGTCCTTACAAAACAGAGACAAACAAGGTTGTACATAAAAGGGAAGAAATTAAATGTGCATTTATCCATTTGTGATCAGCATTTGCATGCTTCAATATAAAGTGGTTTGGCCAAACAAGTATTTTTAGGCATTTGGCAAGAACATGACAATATCTTCAAAAGTAACTATACATATGATAACAACATAGGGAGCAAAGTGCTTCTAGGTGGTGTGCAGAGAATCACTCAATCACAATGCAAGAGTTCACAAAAATGCTGGAGAAACTCAGCAGGTGCAGCAGCATCTATGGAGCGAAGGAAATAGGCAACGTTTCGGGCCGAAACCCGAAAGGGTTTCGGCCTGAAACGTTGCCTATTTCCTTCGCTCCATAGATGCTGCTGCACCGAAGGGTTTCAGCCCGAAACGTTGCCTATTTCCTTCGCTCCATAGATGCTGCTGCACCCGCTGAGTTTCTCCAGCACTTTTGTGTACCTTCGATTTTCCAGCATCTGCAGTTCCTTCTTAAGCACGAGCAATCCATAGTGGACAGATACAGGATAAAGGGAATAACATGAATAAGGTTTAGTGCAAGTAAAGTCTGGTCAAAGATAGCCTGAGGGTGTCGAATGAGGTGGATAGTAGCTCGGGGCTGCTCTTTCGTTATTGGTAGGACGGTATTTTCTTTCTCACCAGATGCTGACCAACCTTTATTTTGCTTATTTTTCAAGCATTTGCTGGACCTTAAAAAGTATATTTGATTTGTGAATGGAGAAAGGCTAGTGAGTTTGCTACGCGGTTATCTTGGGTTCAGGTTATTGGCTGCGCGGAGGTTTAAACAGGTTCAGATTCAGATTCAATCTTTATTGCCATTGTGCAGTGTACATACAGTACAGAGACAACGAAATGCAGTTAGCATCTCCCCAGTAGAGCGAACATAGAATACGAGCAATAAATATATATACGTAAATACAGTCGTTGTAGTGCAATTTTTTTCTGGGGGAAGGAGGGGGGGTGACTGGCAATCACCGAGGTACAGAGTTAAGTAATGTAACAGCCGCAGGGAAGAAGCTGTTCCTGGACCTGCTGGTCCGGCAACGGAGAGACCTGTCGCCCCTCCCGGATGGTGGGAGGGTAAACCGCCCATGGTTGGGGTGAGAGCAGTCCTTGGCGATGCTGAGCGCCCTTCGCAGACGTCGCTTGCTTTGGACAGACTCAATGGAGGGGAGCGAGGAACCGGTGATGCGTTGGGCAATTTTCACCACCCTCTGCAGTGCTTTCCGGTCGGAGACAGAGCAGTTGCCATACCATACTGTGACGCAGTTGGTAAGGATGCTCTCGATGGTGCAGCGGTAGAAGTTCACCAGGATCTGAGGAGACAGATGGACCTTCTTCAGTCTCCTCAGGAAGAAGAGACGCTGGTGAGCCTTCTTGACCAGAGTTGAGGTATTGTGGGTCCAAGAGAGGTCATCGGAGATGTTGACCCCCAGAAACAAACACAAACACAGACTGGATGTCAGGGAACGTGTTAAAGACCCAGCTCACGTACGCAGAGCTCACAGTGGCAAGTAGCTCAACAGACCAGATGTAGCACTTTAGACTTCAGAGATACAGCGCGGAAACAGGCCCTTCGGCCAGCGATCCCCGCACACTGGCACTAACTGACACACTGGGGATAATTTTACAATTTACAATTTTTTCCCCCCAAAGCCAATTCACCTACAAACCTGCACGTCTTTGGAGTGTGGGATGAAACTGGAGCACCCGGAGAAAACCCACGCAGGTCACTGGGATTATGTACAAACTCCGTACAGGCAACACCCCCTGTAGTCGGATCATAGAAACATAGAAAATAGGTGCAAGAGTAGGCCATTCGGCCCTTCGAGCCTGCACCGCCATTCAATATGATCATGGCTGATCATCCAACTCAGTATCCTGTACCTGCCTTCTCTCCATACCCCCTGATCCCTTTAGCCACAAGGGCCACATCTAAAGTCATCAGTATTTTTCTTTGTGATACCGACCGGCGTCTTTGAAATGTCGTCCGAGAGACGGTTTGGATGTGGAACAAGGACCAGGGCCTGGCGTGGGAGGGGGGGTACCATGAACAAAGAGGGGTGCAGCGTGGGGGTGGGTGGGCACCGACAACAAAGAGGGGCCACAGAGGGAACCATTGGGACTACATTGAACACTTAGTGACTTTGTCGGTGTCCTATACGTGGCATAGGAAGGAACTGCAGATGCTGGTTTAAACCGAAGATAGACACAAAATGCTGGAGTAACTCTGCGGGACAGGCAGAGTTACTCTGGAGAGGAGGCGAGCAGTCCAGCTAAAAGCATGCGCATCAATCGTCTCCTTTTCACACCTGGCACATCCTTGTCTCTAACTTCCCTCTCCCCTGGCTCTCAGTCTGAAGAAGGGTCTCGACAACATGTAAACTAGGGTAGGCAAGTAGACAAAGTTTTAGGCAGACAAAACAGATAGTTACACCAATACATTCCTCCTCCCCTGATCTTTTACCAGCTCAACTATTCTCATCAGGGTATTGTTATTAATAGGAACATGTTGGGCTTAATTATAGACTAACCCCAATTAGTTTTAACGAGTCTGCTCTCAATTGATAGTTGTTTGCAAATCTAAGGGGAGAAAACAGATTAATAAGTCAGAATAGACCAGCACTTCTGTTCTTCCCTGCTGGGGAGATGTTTCTTGGTAATTGACAAATTCCTTCCCTGGATAGACACAAAATGCTGGAGTAACTCAGCGGGACAGGCAGCTTCTCTGGAGAGAAGGAGTGGGTGACGTCTCGGGTCCAGACCCTTCTTCAGAAAGATCTCGGCCCGAGACGTCATCCATTCCTTCTCTCCAGAGATGCTGCCTGACCCGCTGAGTTAATCCAGCATTTTGTGTCTTTCTTCGGTTTTTAAACCAGCATCTGCAGTTCCTTCCCAAATCAGTTCTGATTTGTTGTTGTACAGATGCCAGCAGATCAGGTGTGACGGCACGGTGGCGCAGCGCTAGAGTTGCTGCCTCACAGCGCCAGAGACACGGGTTCGATCCCGACTACAGGTGGTCTGTACAAGATCTGTGCGTTCTCCCCGTGACCGCGTGGGTTTCCTTCGGTGCTCAGGTTTCCTCCCACATTGCAAAAACACACAGAGCTGTAGGTTAATTGGCATTGGTTAAATTGTAAATTGTTCCTAGTGTGTAGGATAGTGCTAGTGTACGTGGTGATTACTGGTCGGCGCGGACTCGGTGGGCCGAAGGGCCTGTTTCCGCACTGTATCTCTAAAGTCCAAAGAGAGCACAGACAGAGCCCCAGTTTAATGTGTCACCCCACTAGTCAGCACCTTGGACTGCGCAGGGCACTCCTGTGAAAGGTCACCTTACTATCTGCGCTGAAGAAGGGTCTCAACCAGAAACGTCACCCATTCCTTCTCTCCAGAGATGCTGCCTGTCCCCGCTGAATTTCTCCGGCATTTTGAGTCTATCCTCGGTGTAAACCAGCAATAGGCAGTTCCTTCCTACACATGGTACAGTATCTGTGCTGAGAGCATTCAGCTTGGCCCAACGGCCTTCTGATTCATGAGCAAGCGAGCTCTCTCTCCCCCTTCACCCCAAGCTGAAGCCCAGCATGAAATCTTCGCTCACTGCCCAGTGAAAAAGCAGGCAGCGCGCTAACGGCCGAGAGTGGTGGCAATTACCAATGAGGCTTCCCGAGCACACAGTCCTGGATGCCATCACCCCCCCCCCCCCCCCCCCCCCCCCCTCGCAGATCACCGAGTTAACATTCGCGCTGCACAGTATATCTGTGCCTCATTCCCTTCACCCACAGGCTCGTCTTGGTCAGAGACGGAGAGCCGTGGCTTGTTTACACAAACTGACTACTCAGACTGACAATAATAAATCGAGAACACCATCACTGGTGCCCAGGAGGAATTAGAAGGGAATGAATCACTTTCGAGAGTTAGATGGATTGGTAAACATGGAGCAGAGAGTCAGAGCAGTTACATGAATCATGAGACAGCAGAGATTGCTTGAAATTACCACGTCTTGATATTTAATATGGACTTCACATATTGTTTTTTCCTGGTTTTCCAGTCCTTTTCTCCTTAAAGTGGTGAGTCACGCAGAAGGATAACGGAAGGGTTTCGGCCCGAAACGTTGCCTATTTCCTTCGCTCCATAGATGCTGCCGCACCCGCTGAGTTTCTCCAGCACTTTTGTCTACCTTCGATTTTCCAGCATCTGCAGTTCCTTCTTAAACGCAGAAGGATAATTACTTGGGCATTGGGATCCTTCAAACGCCTCGGCTCAATGATCATCATTTATTTCTACGTGTAGTAAGTGACGATGGTTGAATTGAGTCTAGTTTATTATCACGTGTACTGAGGTACAGTGAAAAGCTGTGGTTGCTTGCTAACCAGTCGGCGGAAAGGTAATACATGATTACAGTAATCGAGCCGTCCACAGTGTACAGATACATGATAAAGAGAGGATCCCTACTCGATAAGCTGCTTGGCGGTAAGAGCATCTTTGCTGGGACTGAAGTGCCAACACCAGGTATGGCACAGGTCTGTGCCAGGGCATGTAATGCCCCTGTCCCACTTAGGAAACCTGAACGGAAACCTCTGGAGACTTTGCGCCCCACCCAAGGTTTCCGTGCGGTTCCCGGAGGTTTTTGTCAGTCTCCCTCCCTGCTTCCACTACCTGCAACCTCCAGGAACCGCACGGAAACCTTGGGTGGGGCGCAAAGTCTCCAGAGGTTTCCGTTCAGGTTTCCTAAGTGGGACAGGGGCAATGTAACACCCAAACAGCGCACTCTACCACTGAGGACCAAGTAGGAAAAGGCTAACCTCCAACCTCAGCGTGGATTACTTCAACACAAGAAGACCACCCGCTTTCTCAGTCGCAACAAGGAACTGCAGACAAAATCTGTAGAAAGGAACTGCAGATGCTGGTTTATACCGGAGATAAACACTAAGTGCTGGAGTAACTCAGCGGATCAGGCGGCATCTCTGGAGAAAAAGGATGGGTGACGTTTCGGGTCAAGAATCCTTTTCGCAGTCTGAAGAAGGGTCCCGACTCGAAGCATCACCCAACCCTTTTTCTGCAGAGATGCTGCCCGACCTGCTAAGTTACTCCAGCACTTTGTGTCTTACAAGGAACTGCAGATGTTGGTTTACAAAAACAGTGTTCAATTCCACAACAGCTGCATTATTACATGTCGATACGCTTTCTTAGTCTCTGTACTCATATCCGATTGTGCAGTGCAGTTATTCACTGACTGATGGGCCAACTGTATCTGGCAGGCTAAGGCTCTTTGGAGGACTTTATCTCTTTCCACACTGGGGCAGCACAGTAGCACAGCGGTAGAGTCGCTGCCTTACAGTGCCAGAGACCCAGGTTCGATCCTGACCACGGGGGCTGTCTGTACGGGGTTTGGTTGTATGCGCAGGTTTTCTCCGGGTGCTCCGGTTTCCTCCCACATTCCAACAGCATACAAATTTGTATAAGGGGTGTAGGGGTAGGCCATTTAGAACGGAGATGAGGAAAAACTTTTTCACCCAGAGAGTTGTGAATCTGTGGAATTCTCTGCTTCAGAAGGCAGTGGAGGCCGATTCGCTGGATGCTTTCAAGAGAGAGTTGGATAGAGCTCTTAAAGATAGCGGAGTCAAGGGATATGGGGAGAAGACAGGAACGGGGTACTGATTATGGATGATCTATGAATGGCGGTGCTGGCTCGAAGGGCCTAATGGCCTACTCCTGCACCTATTGTCTATTGTAGGTTAATTGGCTTCTGTAAATCGTCCCTTGTGTGCAGGGATGAACTAATGTACAACAGGTGATTGTTGGTCGGCACAGACTGGGTGGGCCAAAGGGCCTGTTTCTACACTGTATCTCTAAACTAAACTAAACTACAATGACACAGTTCTGTCTTTGTCACATCATTATACGCGGAGCTATTGAAGAGATCAACTCTGCAAGATGTTTTTCCTGTTTTTTTTGGTGGGTGGGGGGGGGGCAGAGGATTAAGGTGAGGGGTGGAAAGATTTAATAGGAACCTGAGGAGCAGCTTTTTCACATTCGAGGGTAGGTATTGTATGGAACGAGCTGCCAGGGGAGGTAGTTGAGGCAGATGCTATTACAAAATTTAAAAGACATTTGGGCAGGTTCACGGATAGAAATGATTTAGATGGATGTGTCAAACATGGAAAGGTGCGAATAGTGTAGATGGGACATCTTGGTCGGCAAGGGCAACTGGGCAAAACGTCCTGTTTCCATGCTGAATGACACTATGAATTCTAAATGTGTAGGAAAGAACTGCAGATGCTGGTTTAAGTCGAAGGTAGACACAAAATGCGGGACAGGCAGCATCTCTGGAGAGAAGGAATGGGTGACGTTTCGGGTCGAGACCCTTCTAAATGCTTTGGTCATTACATACCCTTTGTTGTTTAAGTTATGACATCGGATGGAAGCTGCATACCAAATCTCGTTGCACCTATGTGCAATGACAATAAAATTATTACTGTTCTGTAACTATGATTACAATTGGCTTCTTACTATCACTGTGTAATAATGATGCAGCTGTGATGGAACTGAATCTTTTTAGAATAAGTTTACAGCACTGCGGGAGTGTTCTACAACAACGGGGATGGAACAGCAAAGGTCTACGTGGGAAGAATGACCTGCCGATGCTTTTCTTTAATTGCTTCCCGGGACCTGAGTATCGCTGACATTGTCCAAGACTAGTTGTCCAGAAAAGAAGGGCCCTCAGCCGAAATGTCACCCATCCATTTTCTCCAGAGGTGCCGCCTGACCCGCTGAGTTACTCCAGCGCTTTGCGTCCTTTCACAGGGTTAATCCATCTCCCCTTCCGAAACAAATCGCACATTTGCAATCCTCTGGTGCCGTTTATCTGAAAATTGTCCGTTTCTGTAAATTTCATCCAAAATCATTTGAATGTAAATGACTAAAGTACTTTTAATGGGAATTGTCTTGACAACAATTTGTATGCAGCCAACCCCTATCATTGCGAACATTGCGAGGCCCTGATGCAAACAGCTTTATGACATGGTCATAACATCAGCCTGAAGAAGGGTCTCGACCCGAAACGTCACCCATTCCTTCTCTCCAGAGATGCTGCCTGTCCCTCTGAGTTACTCCAGCGTTTTGCGTCTACCAACTTTATGATATGAAAGGCCTTTGTGTCACTTGGGAAGAGTGTGCCAATGAAGGCTTAACATTTGCATTGAGTTGATCCTTGATTCCTGATTCCTTCAAGATCTAAAAATATATTGATCGCTGCTTGGAATAAATTCAAAGACTGAGTCTGTCTTTTTGCGACAAGAATTCCAGAGAATCAGTATGCTTTTATTACTTTAGAGTTCAGATTTACAGCCCACTATGTCCGCACCGACCAGCGATCCCCGCACAGCAACACTAGGGACAATTTACATTTATACCAAGCCAATTCACCTACAATTCACTGTACGTCTTTGGAGTGTGGAAGGCCTCGGAGAAAACTCACGCAGGTCACGGGGAGAACGGACAAACTCCGGGCGGACAGCAGCACCCGTAGTCAGGATCGAACCCGGGTCTCTGGCGCTGTAAGGCAGCAACTCTACCGCTGCCCCACCGAGCCGCCCATGACCTGTCGATTAACCAGGCCTCGATTTGCAGCAATACTTCACAGCTAAGCTCTACCTTATGTAGTGTAATCAT